>NC_139521.1:44498791-44733791 GCF_947247035.1 Vipera ursinii
GCTGGGCTGTTTGCTCTCTAAGTGCTGTGCTGTGCTCTCTAAGTTTGGAGTTTTGGAGGTTCGGGAGAGCCGTGCAAGCCTGGAAGAACTGGCTGAGCCCCGTGCTGTGTTTTTGCGGCGCCGACCAGCTGACTGTGCTCTGCGGCGCCGACCAGCTGTTTGTTGGGGCCGCGGGAGCTCAACGAAGCCAGAGGGAGCGGCTGGGCTGTTTGCTCTCTAAGTGCTGTGCTGTGCTCTCTCAGTTTGGAGTTTTGGAGGTTCGGGAGAGCCGTGCAAGCCCGGAAGAACTGGCTGAGCCCCGTGCTGTGTTTGCGGCGCCGACCAGCTGACTGTGCTCTACGGCGCCGACCAGCTGTTTGTCAGGGCCGCGGGAGCTCAACGAAGCCAGAGGGAGCGGCTGTGCTGTTTGCCGTCGGCTCTCTAAGTTTGGAGTTTCAGAGGTTCGGGAGAGCCGTGCAGGCCCGGGTGAACTAGCTGAGCCCCATGGTGGAGGTCTTGGAAGATCTTGGGAGACCCGCACCCCGCGCCCCACCAACCTGCTGACTCTGGCTGCGGCTATACTATTACGGGAGCCTGGTGGAGTCTTGCGGAGCCCGGAATAACTCGACGGAGCTTGGCGACCTTGGGGAGAACTTTCTAGTTGCTTGAGGAGCCGGATGCTGGTTGATTTATGACTACTATTATGAACTACGGCTTGGAGCAGCATCAGCGTTTTAAGTTGGAGTGGTGGAGATGGCCCTGGTTGACGTCTGGGACGGTTGGCGGTGAGGGAGTTGGAGTGCCGCGACCGTCTTGGTACGATGACTATGGCTGGGTGGTGGAGTATGGACTTCTATGCCTGGACATTTGGAGGCATGGACTATTATAACTGACTGGACCATATTATTATTATTATTATTATTATTATTATTATTATTATTATTATTATTATTATTATTATTATTATTATTATTATTAATTTAATTTATATACCGCCCTTCTCTCAAGAGACTCAGGGCGGTTAACAGGGCAATACATAAAAACAGATACAAAAAATTAAAATTATTAAAACATGATTAAACAGTGCCCATAATAATACAAATTAAAAATTAAAAATTAAAATCATAGTAACAATCCCACCCCATCCCATCAGGCCAGGCCCGCTTCGTTAAAGAGATGGGTTTTAAGGTCGCGCCGGAAGGAGCGGAGATCGGGCGCCATCCGGAGCTCTACCGGAAGATGGTTCCATAAATCCGGTGCACCCACAGAGAATGCTCTCCCCCTGGGGGTCACCAGTCGGCATTCTTTGACTGGCGGCACCCTGAGGAGGCCCTCTCTGTGGGAGCGTACTGGGCGGAGGGAAGATGACGCCGGCTGCAAGTGCTCCCCAAGGTATTCTGGACCCATGCCATGGAGGGCTTTGTAGGTCATTACCAACACCTTGAACCTCACCCGGAAGACAACTGGCAACCAATGCAGCTCGCGGAGCAAAGGTGTAACACGGGAGTATCGGGAGACCCCCGATACAACTCTCGCGGCTGCATTCTGTATATCTTTGAACCCCACTCTGTGACTTTATGGGTTTTACCCTAATCCATCTCGCTGACTGGTTTGCCCTATTGTCCTCCCTTTTTTCCTTTCCCCTTGGGTTTTGGAAGGTGCCGGGTGTATAACCACTGTGAGAGAGTGGTTAAGAGTTAAGAGTTTCCATCTGTGCTGTCTTAGAGGTGAGAGCTCTAGGCGGTATCTCTCTCCCCGGCTGTATATCTCAGGCTGCTCCCCGGTTCTGACCGTTGTGAGAGAACGGGGATTGTCCCGGGGTTACCCAGCTCTAGTGGCAGAAGAGCTGGGTTTGCAGTCTGGATATTCTCCTTCTATTTTAAGATCCTCCCATTTTATTTATTTTGATCTGGGTCTGTTTTTTGCTGTATTACCCAATTATTATTATGGTTTTGAGGTACTCCAGCACGGTTTTACTCGCCCTCAGGGGTGCCCCCCCATCCTGGGTGCAACCGGCCTTACCTTTTAATCTGCCTGTTGATGACGGGCCCGATTGCTGGGACCCTGAGAGATGGCCGGGCAGGAACAGGGGCCTAAGATATAAATTTAATAAGAGGCCCCTGATTACTTTTTTAGCCAAATTTTTTGTAGGATTAGGGAGGGGGGAGGGTTGTGGTTGGTTGGAGATGGGGGGTAATCCGCCAACTGTTGTTCAGGCCAGGCCCAGGACAGATCGCGTTGAGGGGGAGCCGGGGTCGGTCATCTCCGGAGCTCCGGAGCGGGTCGTGGGATTGCCAATTCCCACGATGATAGGGAATGGCAGCAGGTGTAAGATCAGAGGGCCGTATCGACCTCCGGGAGGGCTTCTCCACTATTTACAAGTGGTGAGGCGCTCCGACCCTCTGTCTTCGACCCAAGGTTCTGGGAGCGGGGATGTGCAGCCACCTGAGCTCTGGCTGGTGTACCTGAATGCCAGGTCCGTTGCTAACAAGGCTCCTCTCGTCCGGGATCTGGTCGAGGGTGAGCATGCGGACCTGGCCTGCATCACGGAAACCTGGTTGGGCCCAGAGGGTGGTATCCCCCTGGTTGATCTTTGCCCACCAGGCTTCCGGGTGCTACACCGGCCTCGGACTCAGGGTAGGGGTGGGGGAGTGGCTGTGGTTATGAGGGAGACCTTATGTCTGCAGGAGGCCACCGTTCCTCAGATAGTCGGGTGTGAATCTCTCTTATTGAGGTTTGGTCCTAGGGCACAGTTGGGCTTGCTGCTGGCATACCTTTCGCCTAGTCGCGCAGCAGCAGCCCTGCCTGAGCTTCTCGATATCCTCTCAGGGCTGGTGATCGAGTTTCCAAAACTTATGGTTTTGGGAGACTTCAATCTACCATCCCTGGGAGGAGCATCTGAGTTAGCTCGGGAGTTCATGGCTTCCATGACGGCCATGGACCTGACGCAGGTAATTCATGGACCGACTCATGAGGGAGGCCACACCCTTGACTTGGTTTTCTTATCTGGTCGGTGGTTAGATGATCTTGGTGGGGGCTCCCCAATTGTTATGCCCCTGTCATGGACCGATCATCATCTCCTGCGGCTGGTCTTCCGTTTTGCCACTCCCCACCGTGGGGTTGTTGAGCCAACTAGATGGTTCCGCCCCAGGTGCTTAATGGACCCTGAGAGGTTCCAGGAGCACTGGGGTCCCCACCTGCCTCCTCAGCTCACAGCTCGGCAGATGCCTTAGTGGAAGCCTGGGAAAGGACGGCCACTGAGGCACTTGACCGAGTTGTACCCTTGCGGCCCCTGACCCAGCGCAGATCCCAATGGGCTCCATGGTTCTCCGCGGAGCTCCGGGAGATGAAGCGTTGGAGACGGGGCCTAGAAAGCGTTTGGAGGTCCAGCCGATCTGAATCCGACCGATTGCGACTAAGAACCCATACTAGGTCTTATCTCGCAGCGATGAGGGTAGCGAGGTCTAATTACTTCGCTGCCCTCATCGCGTCCGCAGATAATCACCCGGCCGCCCTGTTTAGGGTGACCCACTCCCTCCCCTTGCAGGGGCGTGCCGAGGAATTTAGTCAACATCTGTCAGACAAAATCGCTCAGATTCGGACCGGTTTGGACTCCGACTGGGCAGTATCGGACGATCAGGACACGAGCGGTCTTGTCAATGTCACCTGGGAGGAGTTCGATCCTGTAACTCTGGAGGAAGTGGACAGGATCATGGGGAGGCTGAGCTCCACCACATGTTTATTGGACCCGTGCCCTTGCTGGCTGGTTTATGCAGCCCGGGAGGGGACACGAGGCTGGTTCCAGGCGGTTATATCTGCTTCTCTGAGTGAGGGTAGTTTTCCCGCCGCCTTGAAAGAGGCGGTGGTAAGACCTCTCCTTAAGAAGCCTGCCTTGGACCCGGCTGTTTTGAATAACTTTCGTCCGGTCTCCAACCTTCGCTTTCTTGCGAAGGTTGTTGAGAGTGTGGTGGCGCATCAGCTCCCTCTGGTCCTGGATGAAGCGGATTATCTAGACCCGTACCAATCGGGCTTCAGGCCCGGGTACAGCACGGAGACGGCATTGGTCGCACTGGTGAATTATCTCTGGAGGGCTCGGGACAAGGGATATTCCTCTGTCCTAGTCCTATTAGACCTCTCAGCGGCTTTCGATACCATCGACCATGGTATCCTGCTGCGGCGTCTCAGGGGATTGGGAGTGGGAGGCACGGTTCTTCAGTGGTTCTCCTCCTATCTCCTGGGACGCTCGCAGTCGGTGTTGGCAGGGGGGCAGAGGTCGACTGCGAGGCCTCTCGTTTGTGGAGTTCCTCAGGGGTCGGTCCTCTCGCCTCTCCTGTTCAACATCTACATGAAACCGCTGGGTGAGATCATTCGTGGTTTTGGAGTTGGGTATCATCAGTATGCTGATGATACCCAACTTTTCATTTCGACCCCAAACCACCCCAGTGATGCCCTCGACGTGATGTCCCGGTGCCTGGAGGCGGTCCGGGTCTGGATGGGGATGAACAGGCTTCGACTCAACCCTGACAAGACTGAGTGGCTGTGCGTACCGGCATCTCGGGATATTCAGGATATCCCACCCCTCACTATGGGGGGTGAGTCATTACCTCCTGTATATAGGGCTCGCAATTTGGGAGTCCTCCTAGATTCACAACTCTCCTTAGAAGACCATATTGTAGCTGTGACTAGGGTGGCCTTCATCCAGGTTCGCCTGGTGCACCAGTTGCGGCCCTATCTAGACCGGGATGCCTTACGTACGGTCACTCATGCGCTCGTGACCTCTTGTCTTGATTACTGCAACGCTCTCTACATGGGGCTACCCTTGAAGACCACTCGGAGGCTCCAACTGGTACAGAATGCAGCCGGGAGAGTTGTACTGGGAGTTTCCCGATACTCCCATGTCACACCTTTGCTCTGTGAGCTGCATTGGCTGTCAGTTGTCTTCCAGGTGAGGTTCAAGGTGTTGGTAATGACCTACAAAGCCCTTCATGGCATGGGTCCAGAATACCTTGGGGAGCACCTGCAGCCGGCGTCAACTTCCCTCCGCCCAGTACGCTCCCACAGAGAGGGCCTCCTCAGGGTGCCACCAGTCAAAGAATGCCGACTGGTGGCCCCCAGGGGGAGGGCATTCTCTGTGGGTGCACCGGATTTATGGAACCATCTTCCGGTTGAGCTCCGGATGGCGCCTGATCTCCGCTCCTTCCGGCGCGATCTTAAAACCCATCTTTTTAAACAAGCTGGCCTGGCCTGATGGGATGGGGTGGGATTTTTATAAACGACTATAATTTTAAATTTGTATTAATTTTATGGGCATTGTTTAATTATGTTTTAATAATTTTAATTTTTGTATCTAGTTTTTATGTATTGCCCTGTTCACCGCCCTGAGTCCCCTGGGAGAAGGGCGGTATATAAATTAAATTAATAAATAAATAATAATAAATAAATAAAGTTTGGATATAAAGAGGCCCTAAAGTAAGATTATTAGATGGTGTAATATAAGATTAAATATTTGTGTCACTGTAAGTTGGGAGTGGGGGTACGAAGGGAGGCTCAGCCAATCTCAATGTATACATGGTTGTACTTTGACAATAAAGGTTCATTCATTTGTTCATATTATTGGAATGTTGCCAAAAGAATAGATAGAATTTGTAAAGGGGTCCTATAGTAAGAGAAATAAGATGTATAAGTAGTATACTATTTCTAGAATATATGGAATGTGAAAACATTGAGATGGTGTATTTAAATGAAAAGTTTGGATATTTAAAGATAATGAATTTTGAGAAAAGTATGACTGATAAGAGTGGTCTGAATACTGAGGGGAAACTAAGCTTTAGCAAAAAGTTTGAAAACAGGATATATAATGACTTAATAAGATGACTTTTATAAATATAATGGAAACATAAGCTGATTAGAAAAATATGTTATATGTTGATGTTATCATATGCATAAATACAAAAAAATGTTTATATTCAACTTGGTATGTACTGAAAATATTAAGATTTATATTTGTTCAATTTAGACAAAAGGAGATTATTATTGGAAGAAGAGAGGATTAAGAAAAATATTACCAACTAACATAGTAATTAATTGGAGAAAATAATTGTTATTTATTGTTTTGAGTATATGAACCCAGACAATACACTGTTCACAAAGCATTAAAGATTGTCATTATAAAAAAATAATTAAAAAATAATTAAAGCCCTGAAAAAGATCTGAAAAATAACGACAATGAGTCATGCCTTTCATCCTGGCAGCAATGTTAACAAACTCTACTTACCAAAGAACATAGGTGGGCATAGAATGTTGCAAGTATACTGTAGCTGACAATTGAAAAATGAAAAAGAGAATTAAATATATGAAGAACAATGAAGAAGATGCACTGAAGATAGTACATCATAAAGGTTTTCTGAAGGCTTTATGGACTTTCTAAAAAGACCAGATTGGGCTATAAGAAAAAACAAATGAAGAATGGAAAATACACATGGCAAGACAAATTATTACATGGGCAATACATTTAAAAATAAATAAATAAAAATCAGCAGGCAAAGAGATAACGAAAAGACCTGTAATGGCTTAAAGCAAGAAAGCTGAAGAAAGAAAAACAGGGGTGATGAATTCTGTCTGTACAAGTCTAAGCCTTGATAACAACTTCATATAAAGCCAGTATTAGAAGATATCAACATACAGAAAATGTCAATTCAACAAAGAAGTGGACCACCTAATAAGCTACTGTAAGAATATCACACAGATTGACTACAAGTAATGGCATGACAAAGTAGGAACAATGGTTCGTTGGAACATCTGAAAGAAATACTATTTGGCTGGTGGGACCACAAAATAAATAGAGCAGTATAAAATAAAGAACTTAATGTGTTCTGGGACTTTATAATTCAAACATATAAGCACCTGCCACACAACAGCCCAGACCTAACCATTGTCCATAAGAAAAACAAATGAAGTCTGGATACTATAATGGCAGAACTTTGAGAAAGCAAAATAGAAGAGAAAGAACCGGAGAAAATCACAAAATACAAAGACCTGGAAATAAAAATAAAATGACTATAACAAAAGAAAGCAAATATAGCAATAAGTGCCTTGGGCACAATTCCAAAGCATCTGGAGCACCACTTGAACACAACTGACATTGACAAAAAATCTCCATGTTCAATTGCAAAAGGCAGCTTTTCTTGTGACAGCTCACATCCCGTCACAATACTTTTTACACCATCAAACAACACCATATGGCTACCCCAGGTTTTAGGAACGGATTTGATAGGTGGATAAAAATACTGAATCCAATCAAACACTTGGCTCTCTGTGCAACCAATCATAAAATAACTGTTCCCAAGTCCAAAAGCTCAAAAAGACAAAATCTTTGGTGCCAGTGACCAACCCAGATTGGATCCTGCATAAAATATCTGGCACAAAGTCAATTACCTGGACTTGTCCAGCTTCTTGGCATTTCCACCACTTCTGTTGGAAGACTGGCAACTATTCTTTACCCTCTTTTTTCCCATGTAGTTGCTCCCTTTGTTTTAAAAAGGATGTTTTGTATGAAACAGAGGGAACAGCTGGAGTACCTGAATCTTTGTACATAACAGCCATCTGTAACTAACAACTCACAAGTATATGAACTATTATTCTGTAGGCTGAAATTTAAGGTCTGATATGCAGAGTACAATCACAATAATGACCGTTGAATTGAACAGACTGCAGTATTTTTGAAGCTGCTTCAGTGGGCTTGGATGAATTCACTGATACTGTGATACCATATGTTAGCTTCTGTGAAAACATGTGTTTGTGTGTGTTCCAAGAGCTTGCATATATAGAAAAATAATAAGCCTTGGTTAAGATCTAAGCACAAGCAGCCACATTGTGCCAAAAAGGAGGCCTACAGGAAATAAGATAGGATTTTGCATAATCAGTCCAAGAATGTATTAACAAGAGACATCAGAGTATCAAAGAGAAGCTACCCCAAAAAGCTGAAAAACCAGATCTCAGATAATCAGTCAACAAATGTGTGGAGAAGCCTAAAGAACATCATTGGCTACAGCAAACCTCCCTCCCTTACTTAAAAGAATCATCAAATGGCAGATGACCTGAATGTCTTCTACTGTAGGTTTGAGAGGTGATCACTGTCATCTACCCCTACCTTCACCACCTCAGATAAACCAATAGCAGCCAAATCTCCTACAAATCTCCAAATCCTATCTCCATTTTTTGAGCTCCCACTTCTGGAGATCTTAGAAAAAGATGTGTGAAATCTATTTCACAGACAAAAGATTGGAAAATCACCAGACCCAGACAGGATGCCTTCCTGCTTGAAAGCCTGTGCTGAACAACTGGACCCCATCTTCAATCACATCTTTAATAAATCACTGGAGATGTGTTATGTCCCTTCTTGCTTCAAACAACTACTATTATCCCAGTTCCTAAGAAGCCCTCCATCAGTGAGCTAAATAACTACAGACCAGTTGCTTTGACATCTTAGTTATGAAAAGATTAGTGCTGGCCTATCTGAAAACCATCACGAATCCACTGTTAGACCCCTTGCAGTTTGCCTACCAAGCAAATAGATTGGCATATGATACTGTCAACATGGCACTGCACTATATCTTGCAACATCTTGAATCCTCGGGGAACCTATGCACGGGTCCTTTTTTTGTAGACTGCAGCTCAGCATTCAATACTATCATTCTAGAAATTCTTCATCTAAATTCATTCAGCTAGCTATGCCTGTCCATGCTTGTAGGTGGATTATTAGCTTTCGTGACAGATAGGAAACAACATATGAAGCTAGGGAAAATTATATCTACTAGCACAAGTGTCTCTTAGGGCTGTGTGCTCTCTCCATTGCTCTTCTCTCCTCCTGGAGTTTAGGAGGAGCCTTTCTATTCTACCCTCTTACTATATTCAACAGTACACTATTAGCAATAGAATCCTTCAAATTTCTCGGTTCTATAATCTCCCAGGATTTGAAATGAACACCTACCATTAGAACTATCATTAAAAAAGCACATACATCAACTTCAGATGTTTAGACTGCCCCAGGAGCTGTAGACACAGTTTTACAGAAAAATTATTGAAACTATCATTTGTATTTCCAAAAGTGACTTGTTTGTAGTGCAACCAAACAGGGCAGGTACTGACTCCAATAGATAGTTAGGACTGCAGAAAGAACAATTACAACAAGCCTGCCTTCCATAGAATACCTGCAAGGGTCACCAGGAGGACTGAGTAAATATCTACTGACTCCTGACATTCTGGACAATAAACTGTTTCAGCTCCTCCCCTTGGAACACTGGTATAAGGCACTGCATGTCAAAACAACTAGATACGGGGCAGTTTCTTCTCTCATACCATCACTCTCAGTGCTTTTTTGTAAAAGAAAAAGGTGCCGGAACTCACACATGTCATACAACCTGCCTTGCCTACCCTACAAGGTTCCATCCAAAAAAAGGTGCCGGAATTCCGTTCTGAGCGTTCTATGAGAAAAAAAGCCCTGATCACTCTGCTGAACATCTAATTCTCATAGTACTGTCTAATGTCTATGTACATTTACCCATATTGTATGGCTGTAGCATTATTATTATCCTTCTTATCTTCTTTACTATCCCTCTTATTGGTATGATGATGATGATGATGATGTTGCTTTATATATACACTGAGAGTTTCTGCATCAGAGACAAATTCCTTGTGTGTCTAATCAGACTTGACCAAATATTCTATTCTATTCTATTCTATTCTATTCTATTCTATTCTATTCTATTCTATTCTATTCTATTCTATTCTATTCTATTCTATTCTATTCTATTCTATTCTATTCTATTCTATTCTATTCTATTCTATTCTATTCTATTCTATTGTGGAATGATAATATCATTTTGTACCTCCAGCACATTATCAGATATCAGTTGTCTCTAGAATAGCAATGTAAAACTATTTTGTCATCTCAGGCACCTTTTTTAATTTCAGCAGAAGGCATCACAGCATCTTAAATTAAATACCCTCCATTTGCTGGCTTTTTATGAAATTCTAATCTTCTGCCTGAAAAGCAACTTCTGCCTCATGATTCGACTATCTTTGCAAATGAATATTGAATGGGTATGCATGTCCATTTCAAGAAATTATCTGTCATGATTACCAGATTCAAACTCAATGATACACTATGTTCTAATGAGCCAGTGCACCAATATGGTAAAAAGAGATATTATGCTAGAATATTTAGTTCCTCTGTTAGTGGATTACAACATTAAGTTTGTTTTACTTTGGATAATATTTAGATATGTAAATCACTCACCACAGGCCCAATTACAGTTGTTTTGTGCTTTTGTGTCCATGTGCTTAGTTTAGAATGCATTATCCATTTTGTCCATTTAGAAATCTCTTTAGTTGTTGACTTGGAGTTGCTCTGTTGCAATATGTATAAGCTTCTTTTCATGTGTTTTTAAAAGAAAAGTGAATTAGCCAAATAATGAAGTTAAAATTACAATCTGTTTGATAGCTGTTTGAATAAGGATTCTTTTTAAAAAAGCTCTATTTTTCAGAGCACTTTGCAAGCCACATTCTTTTAGCAAAGAGCATTCATTTTATTACTCATAAAGATAAAAGCCTAATTAAATGTTACACAGCCTTTCTGTAAATCAAAAGCACCACCATGCATGGCTGCCATACTGCTTACAAAGTTATAATACAAACAAGTCTAAAGAATGAGAACAGGAATCAGAAAGGAAAAAAAATGGGCTGGAATTTCGTAGCTGGTATCTTTTCAACTAAGATCAGGGGACATACAACATGTATAATTCACAAGGTTGATCAAGTGTTATTTTATAGTGAAAAACTTTGGAAAAAATGTGGGAAATTGCAGTTGTTGGCAATGTAGACCACTCAGCATCAAACAAAGGCAATGAGCTACTAGGCTTGGAAACCTGATAGTTGAAACAATTTCTTGTAATAGAAAAAAGTTATAATGCTTAGGATATTTTAATTTGAATAAAATGGGTAAAATGTAGAAAAATGTTATAGATAAGGCAACATTTTAGAGGTTAAAGCTCACATCAGTACTGGGAAGGGATGTCATACAGTATCTGAGTTTCAGAAGAAATGATACAAAGTGATAAAAACTAAGGTATTCTATTTTGTTGTAAGATTTTAAATTGGTATTTTATTAGGCCAAGTATGATTAAACACACAAGGAATTTGTCTCCGGCACAGAAGCACTCACTGTACATGGAAAGCAACATAATAATGACAGCAACAAAAACAACTGGGGGAGTAAAGAAGATAATAAGAAGGTAAATTATTATATGCCAGCCATTCTACATGGGTTAATAAATATTAGGCAGCCCTGAGAATATTAAGTGTTCAGCAGAGTGATGGCATGAGGGAAAACATTGTCTCTGTGTCTAGTATTTTGGGCATACAATCCCCTACAGGAAGAAGTTAAAACACTTTTTGTTCAGCATGTGGGGGATCTGTAGATATCTTTTCAACCCTCCTTCTGATCCATGCAATGTGCAGGTCTTCTTGGAAGGCAAACTGGTTGCAATTACAATTATTCTTTCTGCAGTCCTAACTATCTGTGGAAGTTTATACTTGTCCTGTTTGGTTGCTGTACCAAGCCAGGGAGTTTTAGAAGTACAAATAACAAACTCAATAATTCCTCTGTAAAACTGTATCAACAGCTCCTGGGGCAGTCTGAGCATCTTAAGTTGATGCAGGAAGAACATTCTTTGTTGTGCCTTTTTAAATGATTGTTCTAATGCTGAATGTCCATTTCAAATCCTGGGAGATTATAGAACTTGAAGGACTCTACTGCTGATACCATGCTGTTGAATATAGTAAGAGGTGGTAAAATAGAAAGCCTCCTCCTAAATGCCACTCTTTTCTCTACAGTATAAAGCATGTTTAACTCCAGATTGTTATGGCTGTACCCACCTCTGGTGAAAACATGGCCAACTGAGTACATCCTAAACACCACTCTTATCTCTACAGTTTTAAACTTGTTTAGTTCCGGATTGTTAAGGCTATACTCACTTCCAGTTAAAAGTGGCTAACTGACAGGAAGGATCCCTGAGGGAATTTTTCCTGGGTTAGGGAAAGTCCTAGAATTATACCTCAAGATCCTCCAATATAGCAAAGATCTATGCTGAAAGCTGGAGGGGGGAGGAACAATCAGTTCATTGTTGAAGAAGCAGCCATTTTGGAATTTATTTTTCAAATGGTCAGTAAAGTGTCTTTCATTTCTTAATCAGCTAAAAGAGGCTGTCTTTAGCTATAGCATATTATTCCTTTTTGAAGATCTGTACCATTTTAGGGATATTTTCTTGTTAAACAAGGAAGAAGGTTGCTAAGGTAAGCTAAAATAAGGAAGTTGGACTATCTTTTTTTTAAAAAAAGGATGGAGAAATATAAGGACAGAAAGTTGTGGTTCTAGTTTATTATTGTTACTAATTTGAAGCTTTGTTTGCTTTGCTGTGGGTAGCTAAAACTTTCTGATTTTTATGATTCCTGATTGCTCAGCAATTTTTAAGTAATTTACAAACAAGTTACTCATTGATTAAAGAGGGAATTAAGAAGATGGAGTAGCAAATTATTAGAGATGTATTTGACAAATTCTACAGATTTTTTATGAATTATCATTTATTGATTAGTAAAGTTTGTTGATTACATTTTTACTTTTTCTCCTTTACACCTCTGTATGTACATATTCTTAGTATGTTTTTCTATGTACCGGTATGTGTTGTGATTCAGGGTCAGCCTGTGGGTTCAGCAGTTGGGTCGGATGACTCAGAGGAGGAGGGGGGTGTTGAAGAGCTTGCTGAGGTGGTTGAAGATCTTGCTGATGAGAGCCCTCAGCCAGGCCCCTCCCACCTGGTCACAACGGAGACCCAGCTGTGTGAGCCTGACAGCGTGGATGAAGATGACCCACAGCTGGCCCTGTTCAAGGACGCCCGATGCAGGAGGCAGTCAATCAGGAGTAAACAGAGGAAGGCAATGGGGCATCTCGGAAGGAGGCAGAGAAAAGCCACACCCTGAACTGTATAAAAGGGGAATGTGTGGGAGGGCTGGTTTGCTGAAGGCAACCGCTTGATTAGTTCCTGTTTCATAGCTCCTGTTTCATGGTTGGTGTCTTGTTTTGCTCTGTTTTATCTTAATAAATTTGGCAGGCTTAATTCCAGCCTCTTGCCATTTGTAAAGGGGTTGTCCCTGCCTTTTCTGCAGGGCCGGTAGCAGGCTGGTACAGAACAGTATGTGTCTATATATGTGCAACCTTATACCCTTTGTTCTATGGATTGTTTTGAACATTGAATAATCCTTATTTTATTGCTTACATTTTTGAGCAAACAAAAGTAACAAAGGGAAAAAATGGGATTTATGCATATTCCTGCCTATTGGTTAAAACAGAAAGAAGTGGAGGATTTTCATTCATCCTTCAGTGTTGTGCTCTCCACTAAGTAATACATTTAATTTAATATGATTTATATTTCAGTTCAATTAAAATAGTCAACATGAATATTTCCAAGCTTTATTTAACAATTTTGGACTTTTACTCACATAATTATTATTTGGCAGTAGCTCTTGAAGTCTCTAGGATTCACATCTAATTATCTTAAGGAATCTATGTAGTGCTTAAGGCACCATGTTGTACATACCTGTTGTATATTATAGTACTAAAAATTGCCAGCTATTACTAACAATTCTATTTCCCAGACATTCTTGAATGACCATTTGTTCTTGTAATTATTAACCAAACACCAGTAATCATACTAAGACAATTTCTATTTGGTTCAAAATCTGGTGTGTTTCAAATACAATTTTATTTAAACTTTTTCATGGCATAGTGTTATTAAAATAGAAGAAATAGCCAACTTTAATAACTTTATATATACTTTGCCCTTCAGTATGAACTCTACAGAAATTGAAAGCAATGCTTCACATGGCAGATACATTTTAATTTTTCACACCATGAAGATCTCAACAGAGCCCAATGTTGTGCTTCATAGACATGATTCTAGACTGGATTGACAAATGAAGTAGGAGGTCACAGCAAGGTGTACTAAAAAGATAAATAACATCCAGGAGAAGCTCAGAATGTGTTGCAATTAGAAAATAGCAAATTGTCTCTTTACATAAACATATATCTCTTGTAAATAAATACTGTACACTAAAAGTAGAACTGTGAAGGAATGTAAATAATTACTGTCTCTCAATCCAGAAGAGATCACTTTTTTTTAGACAAAATTAAATGGAGAGAAGGGCTGCCTGCCAAATATTGTGAAATTAAGCATCTGGTATAGAAGTGTTGGGAAAGGGATGTATGTTTATATTTGCATACCTCATTCAAACATTACGTGGCAGATTCAGATGCCATACTGTGGGATGGGGAAACATCTCTAATATGAAATGTAACTAACAATGAGAATGGAAGAGTTTTACAACTTGTTTATCCAGTTTCTATCCAGTTTCAGGCTTCTCTCACAGTTTAATCATCCATAACAAATGCCTGAAATCCACCTTCTTCTCGACTTGTTAATGGAAGTTTCATAGACTCAGATCAGAGGTTAGATTTGCTACTGCTAATTATCTGCAGCAGAGATGCTTACCTTATGTTTTTATTCTGGCCTCCAAAGACTACAGACCAGGGACATGATGGCTTTACTGGAGGATGTCAGGTTGAAATATTTAGTTAACCTCCCCTATTTTTGGAAGATATTTGTTTGTTTTAATGCCAAGAAATAGATGAGTTAAGCCTTGCAGAGCTTTAACACATCTATTTTGCCTATTTTTCCCTCCAGAAAAGCAGAAAATTATACTGCCAAAAATCAGCAATTTGTTAATGAAATTTGGCTTTTTAATTTTACAGAACTCTTGGTATCATATGTAGTTAGTGGAGAACATAGTCATGCTTGCAGCTCAGCTATATTGTCCATGCTTATGTAATGAATGGAATACCTTTTTATTCAAAGAAGTTAAGACATAAAAGAGTAAATCTGATCCTGACCTGATCTTTAGAGTGGGCAGAACCATCAGCAACAAAAGAAAATCAAGTCATAAAGAAGCAGGAAATTCCCTCTTAATACAGCTTTAAAAATATCTTAAGGAAGTTCAATATTGCCTTTGTTATGGCAGAAGGGTAGGATATATATATATATATATATATATATATATATATATATATATATATATATATATATATATATGTGTGTGTGTGTGTGTGTGTGTGTGTGTGTGTGTGTGTGTGTGTGTGTGTGTGTGTGTTTTCTGAGGTTTTCGCGGGTGTTTGTATGTGGATCTTTGGTTATTCGGGTTTTTTCCCGCGTAGAACTAAAGTTGTAGGAGCAACGTTTCGACGGAATCCCATCCGTCATCATCAGGCTTGTGGCTTCAGCTTCCTTCTTCTCCCAGATGGGATTCCGTCGAAACGTTGCTCCTACACCTTTAGTTCTACGCGGGGAAAAAACCCGAATAACCAAAGATCCACACACACACACACACACACACACACATACATATACATATACATATACATACATACATACATACATACATACACACACACATATATATATATATATATATATATATATATATATATATATATATATATATATATATATATATATATATATACCAACTAGAGTACAGAATTAGATGAGAATTATGATTTTTTTCCTGTCTTTTACTGTGGATTGATAAAAGCTACCCTGCATCTTTAGTCCTTTTTTTTCTTCAGATAATGTATGTGTATGTTATGTGCTTTTGTCTGGAAGAGTTGTCACTAGTTAAATATTGTAGGATTCATTATATGTTCTCTTCCCTTTCTCCCTTTGTTTTCAATTCTCAATTAACTCCTTAACCTTAATCTACATAATAAACAACTTATATCTTCTTCTGAAATCAGTAGTCTCCCTCTTTTGACAGGGAATTTTAATCTGCCATACACTTTGCTTCCTAGCTATAGATAGAGGAAATATAAAAATGTAAGCCCACGTTTTATTACAACATATTATTTGGTCATCTTGAACAGATCACATTGACAAGAACCACTGGCCTTAAATATTCAGTATTAGCTTGCTACACTGCGTAAACATGGTTTGGATAATTCTCAAAGTCCCTTCTAGCTCCAACATTCTATTCATTTTATAAAGTCCCTGAAATCATCATGCTGTTGGCCCATCTAGCAGTGTAATTTATTCTGCAATCTAAAAATTTAGATTATTCAAGTCTTCCAGTGGTTACTTTTCACAGGATCCCAAAAACATATAGTGTAGAAAACCTCATTAAGTTACTTGATGTATTGAAATTCTTTGGCACACTATATGTTTTCAGGATCCTGTGAAAAGTAACCACTGGAAGACTTGAATAATCTAAATTTTTAGATTGCAGAATAAATTACACTGCTAGATGGGCCAACAGCATGTTGATTTCAGGGACTTTGTAAAATGAATAGAATGTTGGAGCTAAAAGGGACTTTGGGAATTATCCAAACCATGTTTACGCAGTGTAGCAATCTATTACTATTTAATGCTATTTTTTGTTTTTTTTAAAGGTCAGTCATATTTAATTCCTAGAGACTGCCTGAACAAATTCCTGCAGTTTTTGTGGCAAGGCTTTTCAGAAGGGGTTTCCATTGCCTTTTTCTAGTGAAAGAGACAGTGACTAGTCCAAGGTCATCCAACTGATTGTGCACCTAAGGCAGGAGTAGAACTCAGTGTCCCAGTTTCTAGCCTGTTGTCTTAACCACCTCACAAACTTGTTCTCATAGGTATGGTAACTGGTTTCATAATGTAGTTGGGAACAGACAATTGGAGCCACATCCTTTTTTATGTGCATTCAATGAAGGTGACTCACAAAAAAGTGTGGCACTTTTATTGCTTGGAAATTGTCAACATTTTGAAGACAGTAGCCATTGCTGCAGATGTCCTTGACTACAGTTTATCCAATATATAGTCATGTAGACTGGAAGAGAATTCACATTGTCCCAAAACTGTATGTTCTACTGTTGAACAATTATTATAATCACATTTGTTCCTCATGTCCAACTGAAGTTATCTGTTTTGTAATTTAAACCTACTATTTCTTGTCATGTCTTCCGCAGAAATTCTTAGAAATTCTATTCTGTGTTCCAAATGACACCTTTGAGATAGTGAAAAACAACAATCACATCTCCCTATAAACTTCTTTTCTGTAGACTAAATATGCCTACTACCACTTCCATAAGTTGTTAATTAGTAGATCTGTCTAGGCATCTTATTATCTCGATCTGCCTCTCTTGAGGAAACTCATTAGTTTTTCAGATTGTTTCTAAATGGCAGTGTCCAGAAGAGGGCTCAAAGTTCTGCAGGGTGGGGCTTTGGCCAATGCAGTACGTAGTTGAAAAATGATTTTTTTGAACTTCATATTATACCTCTGTTGATAGAACACATGTCATCTCTTCTTCCTCCTCCTCCTCTTCCTTCACCACCACCACCACATACTGAGTTGTGATTCATTAAGACATTCTTGTACTGATATAATTTTGCTGGCCCAATTTTGGAGATTATCTTTGTACATTAAAATTCATCTTGATGTTTTTTGCCATTGAACCAGCTTGTAAGATCCTCCTAAATCTGGAAATTTTTCTTGAAGGCATTTTACATGTTTCCTGGGTGACTGTTTAGCCATCCATCCAATGGTAGCATAATACAATTCACATTTTGCTACCTTCTCTGCTAGAATCTCATTGGAAACACATTGCTGAATATTTTGCTGAAGTCAAACATATCCTGGATGTATCATTGCTATCCGGCAGTCTGTCACTCTCTGGTCCATTGGATCTCCTCAGGAGAGCAAATCATCATATAATTACTTGCTTGAAACAGGCAACAATAACAGGCAGTTTTTCATGGATTTTATGACATGCTAATTTTCCATCTGTCCTAGATAAAACAGACTGTGATTTAGTTCATTTACCATCTCTTAATAAGCAATACATATGAACAGAATGTCTCTTCATGCTTTCAAAAGCTTAGGTGTATTTCAAATTATTTATGCAGCTTCCAAAGGATATATTTTATTTTCTGTTTCATATTCTTCTCCAACCTCAGGTTACCACTGACTGCTGGTTAACAAAGATCAACAGGAAACTTTATGGCAATACCAGGCATGCCAAATACTGTAGGCCTAGGGGCTTGTGAGATTTATAAAATTTATGAAATCTGAATGCATGAAGTGAAAACAGATGGCTGATAACTTTTGCCATTTACATTAGATCATAAGCTATAGAAATCTGCTATCCTGCTATGTGTAAGCAGAACAGGTCATATGGAACAGAGACTCCAGTCATGACTTTTCATTTAATTGTATTTATACAGACTAGGGTTTTTTTTAATCTTCTAGCTTACATTTGTCAGGGCCCAGATATTACATCTGAAAGATGAGGTAGCTCTTGTAAGACTAGGATTCAGGATGTTTTGTATTCTCTCCCTCCTTTTCATGGTTTTATCTGAAATCCATATAGTTTCTTAATTTGGTTTCTATCTTCTTCTGACCACAAATACTAAAGGTCTCTGTATGACTTCTATCAAATATAAATAATTTATCTCATCCAAGATTCTTAAACAGAAATACATGGGGGTGCAGACTAACCAGGTTTCTTTTTTGGGTGGTCTCAGGATATAAATTCCCTGATGAAGTCATTTCATCAGCCACCTTATTACAGTTTCCTTTTGTCTTTTTTCCCTTGTTCTGTTCCTTTCAAACACACACACACACACACACACACACACACACACACACACACACAATAGCTCTCTAAAAACTGAACAGAATGAGATCAAATCTTATGTAGGTGGAAAAGTGAACAAAAGACCAAGTTTGAAATTAGCAAGGTCAGGCTAGGGTCCACAGGGGAAAAAACATTACACAAACATTGCCCAATGGATCCCTTGAAATGTTAACCAAGGCTCCATTTTAAGCCCTTTCCTCCTTGTCCCGTGGTCTATGGTAGAAATGCCATTAAAGAGTTGGAAAGAATTCTAGAACTCATGTTCTGAACACCTTCTCTATTTTGTTTTATTTTTTCCCAACTGAGCTCTTGACTCCTAAAATGAATATTAAACAGCTTGCATAGAGCATTTGTGCAGGACATTTTGAACATGTGCTCTAAAACCTGCACTCAACATGTTGTCCATTGCTTTCCCCAGAGAGTGTTTATTCCACCAGTGCTGTTTAAATTCTATTTCCCCACTACTTTCCAAGTGATTACTATTTTCCCTTTTACTTTGAATGCCTACTTCCTCCCACTAACTCATTTATGAGTTTCATACTTTCATTGTTATTCTTTCAAAACTGTTTCAAATGCTACTTATCTATTGAAAGTGATTTCTCCAACCATTGTTATTTTCTCCTTTATTCTTGTTTCTCATTGCTATGCTTTCATTGTGTTGTTTCTTAGTAAAATCAACCCTTTTCTCTGAGACTTGAGTAGTTTGCCATTTTAAATACAATCAGATATATCCTTTGGGTATCAATTCTTCTTAGATGGTCCCTGTCATGATGTTTTTGCTTTAGAGATATGTCATTCTTCACAATACCAGATAGCTTAGTTCAAGAAGAAAGAAATGTGTTGTTTATACCAAAAAGAAAACAAAGCAGATAGATACAAGTACAAATGAAAACTTCTTAAAAGATTTCTTTTAAGATATTTATTTTAAAAATCATATTTATTTGGAAAATTGCACTGAAAAAATGCTGATGGCTTGGACTGGTGGATGGACATTGGGGAGAGAATGTTTTGTTCTCCCCCCCCCAGACTGGCGGTGCGGGCTGGCGTTGTGAGGATTGACAGAGGCCTGGCCTGCCTGTTCCTTACTTCTTTTGTTGACAGGCAGGCATTACGGCTAGCTCCATACCTGATGGGAACTAAGATCCCCCTATGGATAATCCAGTGTGGACGGGACCGAACCGTGGTGGGAGGACGGTTCTGGTCTGGTCAGCGACCACCTCACTGGTGTGGGAGACCAGTTGGGGTGGGCCTGGCTTAGGACTCCCCTTTTCTCTCTCTGTTCCAGTTAGACTCCTCAGCCGGAGTGAGAGGACGGCTGAGGTTGTCCCTTGGAACTCCATCTCGGGTGAGAGCTGAGATGGCTTTGCAGATTGAGAGATATGCCCACTGGACCTGTTCTTTTTCCATCTTCGTACCATCAATGAACAATCCTTTGGCTATATTTTCAACATCAGCCCCAAGAGACTAATTGAGTGCTATATGATCCATCGTTATTCCGAAGCGGACTTGTATGCCCTTAGGGCGGTTCCTGCCTCATGGGCGCGACCTGTCGCCTGTTTTCATACTCCCCTTAATGACGGGCCCAAGCCTTGGGACTCCGAGAGGTGGTTGGGCTTGGATAGGGGCCTCGAGTTAAGACGCGCTAAGAGGCCCCTGATCAGATTTTTAGCCGGTTATTTTAGGAGGTTAGGGAGGGGGAGGGAGGGGGGGATGGGGAGGGAACTTGTAACCGGCACTCAGTCTGGTCCTGTTAGAGGTCCTGGTGGGACGGGGTTGGGGGAGGTGGCTGCTGGCGCTGGGAATGTGGGGGTGGGGTATCGAATCCCCACGGCGATAGGGTATGGCAGCAGGTGTTTGCGAGGAGGGTCATATCAACATCTGGGATCGCGCCCCCGCTATCTTCGAGCGGTGGCGCGCTCCGACCCTCCGGTTAGCACCCTCTTACCCGGGGATGAGGGTGATCAGGCCCCTGAGCTCAGGCTGGTCTATTTTAACGCTAGATCCGTAGTTAATAAAGCTCCCCTCATCCGTGATCGGATCGAGGAGGAATGTGCGGATCTGGCGTGCATCACGGAAACTTGGCTGGGCTCGGAGGGAGGGGTGCCTCTCACCGAGTTATGCCCGCCGGGTTTCCGGGTGCTGCACCAGCCACGGGCTCAGGGCAGGGGTGGCGGGGTGGCAGTGGTTATTCGGGAGACATTGTGTCCCCGGGAGGCCACCATTGTCCAGATGGCCGGGAGTGAGACCCTCCTCTTGAGGTGTGGTCCTCGGGTTCAGTTGGGCTTGTTGCTTACATACCTGGCGCCCAGCTGTGTGGCAACAGCCCTGCCCGAGCTGCTCGACACCCTCTCAGGGCTGGCGGTGGAGTTCCCCAGGCTCGCAGTCCTGGGTGACTTCAACCTGCCATCACTGGGAGGGTCGTCGGAGTTAGCTCGGGAGTTCATGGCTTCCATGACAGCCATGGGCCTGACCCAGGTTATTGAGGGCCCGACTCATGAGGGGGGTCACACTCTTGACCTGGTGTTTCTGTCTGGACAGTGGCTGGATGATCTGGGAGGGAGTTCTCCGTCCATCACCCCTCTGTCATGGTCAGACCACTACCTCCTGAGGCTAGTTTTCCGTCATGCCATCCCCCGCCGCTGGGCGGCGGAGCCGACCAGGTGGTTCCGCCCCAGGCGCCTAATGGACCCAGATCGGTTCCAGAGGGCGCTTGGGCCTATACCTATCACCCTTACCCACAGCCCAGTCGATGCCCTGGTGGAGGCCTGGGAAACGGCAGCCACCAGGGCACTCGACTGCGTTGTACCCATGCGACCTCTGACCCGACGCAGATCCCGTTGGGCCCCATGGTTCTCTGTGGAGCTCCGGGAGATGAAGCGGCGAAGACGAGTTCTAGAGAGCGGTTGGAGATCCAGCCGATCCGAATCCGACCGATTGCAGTTAAGAACCTTTATAAGGTCTTATCTTGCGGCGATAAGGACGGCGAAGTCTAACTACTTTGCCGCCCTTGTCGCGTCCGCAGATAATCGCCCGGCCGCCCTGTTTAGGGTGACTCGCTCCCTCCTTAACCAGGAGGTGAGAGAGGATCCCATGCAGGGACGAGCCGAGGAGTTTAGTCATCATCTGGCGGACAAAATCGCTCGGATCCGGACCGGCTTGGACTCTGACTGGGCAGAGTCTAATGTGGAGGAATCAGGCGGTCTTGAGCACGTTATCTGGAATGAGTTCGACCCTGTTTCCCCTGATGATGTGGACAGGATCATGGGGAGACTGAGCACCACCACCTGTTTGTTGGATCCGTGCCCCTCCTGGCTAGCTTATGCGGCTCGGGAAGGAACACGAGGCTGGTTCCATGCAGTAATAACTGCTTCCTTGAAGGAGGGTGTCTTTCCTGCTGCCTTGAAGGAGGCGGTGGTGAGACCCCTTCTCAAGAAGCCTGCTTTGGACCCGGCTGTTTTAAACAACTACCGTCCAGTCTCCAACCTTCGCTTTCTGGCGAAGGTTGTTGAGAGTGTGGTGGCGCATCAGCTCCCTCTGTTCCTGGAGGAAACTGATTATCTGGACCCGTACCAATCGGGCTTCAGGCCCGGACACAGCACGGAGACGGCATTGGTCGCGCTGGTGAATGATCTCTGGAGGGCTAGGGACAGGGGTTGCTCCTCTGTCCTGGTCCTATTAGATCTCTCAGCGGCGTTCGATACCATCGACCATGGTATCTTACTGCGGCGTCTCAGGGGGCTGGGAGTGGGAGGCACCGTTTTACGGTGGTTCTCCTCCTACCTCCAGGGCCGCTCGCAGTCGGTGTTGACAGGAGGGCAGAGATCCGCCCCGAGGTCTCTCATTTGTGGAGTCCCTCAGGGGTCGGTTCTCTCGCCTCTCCTGTTCAACATCTATATGAAGCCGCTGGGCGAGATCATTCGTGGTTTTGGGGTGGGGTATCATCAGGACGCTGATGATACCCAACTTTTTCTTTCCACCCCGAACCAACCCAGTGATGCCCTCTCCGTGATGTCCCGATGCCTGGAGGCGGTTCAGGTCTGGATGGGGAGAAACAGGCTTCGTCTCAATCCCGCCAAGACTGAGTGGCTGTGCATATCGGCATCTCGGGTTAACCAAGTTATTCCATCCTTAATGATGGGGGGTGAGGTGTTACCCCCCGTCGATAGGGCTCGCAACTTGGGCGTCCTCCTGGATTCACGGCTCAATTTTGAAGATCACATAGGAGCCGTGACCAGGGGGGCTTTTGCCCAGGTTCGCCTGGTGCGCCAGTTGCGTCCCTATCTGGACCGAGACGCCCTACGCACAGTTACTCATGCGCTTGTGACCTCCCGTTTGGACTACTGTAACGCTCTCTACATGGGGCTGCCCTTGAAGACCACTCGGAGGCTTCAACTGGTGCAGAATGCGGCCGCGCGAGTTGTAATGGGGGCTTCCCGATACTCCCATGTAACACCTCTACTCCGTGAGCTGCATTGGCTTCCGGTTGCCCTCCGGGTGAAATTCAAGGTGCTGGTTATCACCTATAAAGCCCTACATGGCCTGGGTCCGGGATATCTGAGGGAACACCTGCTGCCGGCATCAAATGCCCTTCGCCCAGTGCGCTCCCACAGGGAGGGTCTGCTCAGGGTCCCGCCGGTAAGAGACTGCCGGCGGGTGACACCCAGGGATAGGGCCTTCTCGGTGGGAGCGCCTGCCCTCTGGAACCAGCTGCCAGTGGAGCTGAGAACTGCCCCCGACCTTCGATCATTCCGCCGGGGCCTGAAGACCTGGCTCTTCGAGCTCTCGGGCCCAGACTGAGGAGGAATTTTTAATTTGGGGTTCTTTTTAACTGACTACAGGGTTAATTTAATATTTTTTAATTTGGTTCTTAATTTTTGTATTTTGGATTTTTAATTCCCTGTAAACCGCCCTGAGTCCTCAGGGAATAGGGCGGTATATAAATATAACTAAATAAAAATAAATAAGTGTGAAGACCAAAAAGTATCCTTTTTCAAACTGCACACTGATCTGGAAAGTGTATATAATGCAGGTAAATTCTAAACAACATGTGAACTTTCTCCTGTTCCTATGCAAAACAGTCCCACCGGGTTCTATTTAGTATCAAAGTGTTGATGACTTGTAAAAAAATAGATAAGCACACAAATATCCATAAAACGGCCTACAAGACAGCAGTACTGAATGGCTCATTTTCCACATCTGTATTGACATAGCAGAAAGGCAGACATAGAAAGAAACTGGCTCTGAGCAAGCCTTAACTAAATTTGAGACTGTTACTATTTAAGGTTCCTCCACCTGCTAAGTAAATAGTTAATTATAGCTTTTTTTTGTATGATCCTTCCTTCAGAATATTAAATATATATTTTTGCTTGAGCATCTAAAAGTGGTCTACACACATATATTATAAACAGTGCATTTTACTAGAACTCTGTTCAATCAACCTTTCATTTGTCTGTTGGATGTACAACCCAATGACTTGGTACTATCCTCTTTTCGTAGTCCTTAATATAAATAGATAAAAACATGTAGGACACAGTTGACATTTTTGATATTTAACTTTTAAATCTAAGGAAGACAATAACACAAATAATTATATATGTTACTAATGCAATGGGACCTCTCAATATCATATGAGAGAAAGTCAGCCAATAGTGTTTCTTTACATTATTAATTAGTTTTATAAACATGTTTAATTTTTCTTGGTACTTGCTCTAGAGCAGTGATGGCGAACCTTTTAGAGACAGAGTGCTGAAACTGCAACCCAAAACTCATTTATCTCCGGGTGCCAGGTGGGCGTGGCCACTGGGTGGCCGTGGCTGTGGTCATGGCAGATTGGGTGGGTGTGTCCAAGGTGGCCGTGGTCACCTCAATGTTGCTCATGGGGAGGGATGCCTGTGAGGGGTGGACAGGTTTGGGGGAGATCCAGGGGGTCTCTGGTAGATGGGGAGGTAGGCAGGAGGCTCATCCTGTGGGGTAAAGTGAGGCAGGGTGGGGGTGCCATTGCCATAGGGCAAGGCAAGAGCCAGGGCGGCTGCTGCCTGACACCATCGGCCCCCACACACAGAGGCCAGCAAGTGCATGGGGCCGACAGTGTCCGTCAGCAGCCACAGTCTGCTGGCCTCTCAACCAGAGCACTCAGGGGCTCCACGGCCTGTTGTCAGCAGTTCAAAGAAGCCACCTCTGAGATGGATGGATGGCCAACAGCTGAGGAAGTGATGCAGTGGGTCGTGCACAGGAAAACGAGAGCATGCAAGGCCAGGAGGGATGGGGGGAGGGAAACTAGCCATACCTTGGCGAGTTAGCAGGCGGCTGGTTGAAGAGGGACAGTTGCCATGTCTGGGGCATGGTGTGCGTGCCCACAGAGAGGGCTCTGAGTGCCACCTCTGGCATGCATGCCATAGGTTCACCACCAATGCTCTAGAGACTTATTCCATGTATCAGTCTTTGTGTACTTTGTGCATTCTGGGCCACTTGTGGGGATTGATCTGAGCCCTCTGGGCACAGGTAAACTTCCAAGTGGCCTCCACATCTCTTAGAGAGAGTGTTAATAACCAGATAACTGCAAGGAATATAAATCCTTCCATTCCTACTCATCCACATTCAGTCAGAACTGAAAAAGCTTCTTGGATGAGAATCAAAACATCTTCAAGAAAACAAAGAAACAAAAGTCCAGTTGTCTTTTGAAAAAGCACCTTTGTGACTGTGGCAAAAGAAAGCAAACCAGTACCAATAGTAATAGGTCCCTTCAATGTAATCTTAAAACAACTGAAGCATGACTTGAACACCATTGGCACTGACATCACCATCAGTCAATTGTGAAAGGCAATTTTACTTGGAACAGCTTACATCCTGTAATAATACCTTTTACACCATAAGAAAATATCTATCCTTGGGAAAGATACAACAAGTGAATAAATATGCTAAATCCAGCCTAAGTATTAATGACTGTGTAATAAACCATAATAATAACTTTCTACAGTGACTATCCCTTGAAACAGAAATGGACTTGACTGAAATGGATAGCACTCAATACAGTATCTACTAAAAAGGGCAATTGACTTTCTAAGTCAGACATGTCAAACATGCGACGTCATGTGACGTCGCACAACGTATTGGGACAGTTTTGCCATTGCCGGCAATGGGGTGGGCGTGCCTTCTGGATGACGTGTCCTGCCCACGGGCTGGGAGTTTGACACCCCTGTTCTAAGTGATAAAAACAGTAAATATCTTAATATATCTCTTGCAATAACATTAAATACACTGAAATTATATACCTGTCTTCTATTTAATGATAGATATATATTGATTAGAATTTATAATATTAAGCATTACAAGCTGCTTATGACGTTTCATTGCTTTGTTATCCCAAGTACTGCTCAATAAAAATCATACCAACAAAAACATCAGTAACAAGAATCTAAATAGCAACTCAAGCAATATTGAAATAATGTTTCCTAGCAGTCTTGAGATAGCTTCAGTTTCTTTCTACTTCATAATTTGATACAATCCTTTTTAATACCTATACATTTTTATGCTCCTGTTTCCTGGCATAGGATTATGACCTTCACACTTAGGCATCCTGAAATGATTATAATTATGGAGACAAATTAAAAAAAAGTTCAGTATGTCAGTTGTACACGATTACAATAAATAAATAAACTTTATCACTGAAATCATTACAGATTCTATTAACAATTACTATACATTTAGGAAAGTTATTTTCTTCTCGGCATATTCCTTTGCTATCTACATGAATTTATGCTGTTGTATTTCTTCATCCTTTAAGAATCCTAATTTATAAGCATGTGAGAAATAACACCAAAATTAGAGAGATGCTGCTTTGTTTATGACATGTTCATTTTATCCAGCTGGTTTTCTAGATAACTAGCTTTAAGAAATATGGGCATGGAATGCTGACTTCTCTCTAGGGCTACCAAGATATTTGAATATCTGCTGGCATGGCATTATGCCTAATGAGAAGGTGGTTGGCCTTGTTCTCTGGGTCAGAAATTTTAAGAAATAATATGTTTAGGTTATTCCTCCAGGCAAGCCTGCAAGCATTATTAGAAACAGACATCTCCCCTGCACTTGGTTATGTTAATACATGCATGCTAATGAGCTAGAGAGAAAAGACAGCTAATGTAGTAGTTTGTAGCTATCCAGAATGAAGTAAGTTATTTTCATCAGAATATCAAAGTATGGATAAAAATAAGAAAGGTTGGGCAGATAGCTGGGCAAAATAGCATTTATAACATTACCATCCATATACAAATTTAACAAAAAATTTAATGATTATATCTACAGCATATTTTTCACCTATTAACACAAAGTAGTAAATGTAAGTAAGACAAGAAATTACTGAAAATATATGTGTTCTGTACAACATCAGTAAAATGTTCTCATTATAAAATTTATCTCACCTGCAGTTCTGTAATATCACTTTGCTATAGAGCTGTGGAGTTTTCTAAGGAACAGCATGTACATTAAGTGGAAGCAAGCCAAGATTTTAATTTTTTATATATAAACTTTTTATTAACACTTCTAAAAGAGAAAATAAAACTAGTGCAAACTAATATAAAGTAAGGAAAAAAGAACAAATAAAAAATTAAAGGGAAAGAAAAAAGTTCAAAAGAAAAAAGTTATAGAAAATCAGAAAAGAAAGAAAAAAATATAAAGAACTTCTGTCTAAAGTTATATCACATTATTCCTTTCTGCAATCTATCTTGTCTAATCATCAAAATCATAAATAAAAAGTTCATTTTTTTCCCATTTTTATGTAAGAAGCCATAAGAGGCTTCCAGTTGTCAATAAATGTATATATTGCCTTTTGTTTAATTAAAGTCAATTCCTTCATTTTAGTAAAATCTGTCAAATTCACCAACCATTCCTTCATAGTAAAGGTAAAGGTTCCCCCGCACATGTGTGCTAGTCATTTCCAACTCTAGGGGCTAGTGCTCATCTCCGTTTCAAAGCCGAAGAGCCAGCGCTTCTCCAAGGACGTCTCTGTGGTCATGTTGCCGGCATTACTAGATGCCAAAGGCACACAGAACACTGTTACCTTCCCACCGTAGTGGTCCCTATTTTTCTACTTGCATTTTTACATGCTTTCGAACTGTTAGGTTGGCAAAAGCTGGGATGAGTAACAGGCGCTCACTCTGTTATGTGGCACTCCAGATTCGACCCTCCAAACTGCCGACCTTCTGATCGACAAGCTCAGCATCCTAACCCACTGAGCCACCGCATCCCTATTCCTTCATAGTAGGTAGCACTAAATCATTCTACATGTGCATATAATAATTTTGCCTTATTAATCATATATTGAAATAATATTCCATGGTTTATATTTATCCATCACTTAAAGAAGAATAATTAGTGGCTTCAACTGAATGTATTGTTTAAAATTCTCTGTATCAATGTATGATGTGAATCCAATATTTTTAGCTTTTTTTACATGTCCACTAAACATGAGAAAATGTCCCTTCATGTTATTCAAATTTCCAACATACATTTAACATAGGTATATGCAGTTCAATAATTCCTTTGGTGTCATGTACCAACTATACAACATTTTATAAAAAATATATATTTCAGATCATAACACAACATAAATTACAACCCTTTTAGCCACACATATTTTCCCTTTGATACATTGATATAACAAATATCCAGCCTACTTTATTTTGCGTTCAACCTCTTCTTCTGAGATGAAGATGCTTGCTTCCCACTCAGAAGGTTGAGAGTTCAATCCTAGGCAGTGTCAGATGTTTCTCTATCAGGGCGCAAAGAGAAAATATCTCTTGTGAACTCTGCATAGGCATCAGGAAAAACATCTGGTCAGTAAACACTCAGCACCATTCAGTATCCCCGCCCCCATCCCGAGGCAAGGAATTATATGGTCATAAAAAGGAAAAAAAAATCTTTGTATGGCACATCTAAAAAATTAGTTTTAAAATCCACATTAATTTTAACTTTATAGTACCATACATATCCATGCCTTCCAAACCTCAGATTATGATCTTTTAACCCAATAAGTTTCTTGTTTGTTAACAGCATCTATTGTTGCATTTAAACAAAAAATAAACAATTTTAATATGTCCTTCTTTATTTCATTCTATATCTTGACATAATCATTTTGAAATAACATATAATTCATATTTGTCATAGAAATACCCATCAAATAAATTAAAACCTTTATTACAGTTAAAGACAAGCATAAAAGGGTGGGGTACTGTCAAGCTTCTGACGGACAAACTCTTCAAAGAACTCTGAGGCATTGTTTACCTTGAAAGTCTTTATTAGAGCAACATAACATTGACAATACTTGGTTAAAGCCAAAATCTGGATTCCCCTCCCCTGAGCACAATAATATTAAAGCATAGTTCCCTCCTTTAGTTAACTGCCATAAATCACATTCTCCAATTAGTTTGAAAGGTAAGTTTTCCCTCCTTAGCTTAACCCACCAGTTCTTATCGCCTCTTATTACATACAACCTTGAAAGTGCTCAGCTGCTGTGTTATTATGTCTAACTAATCCCCTATCCATATTCTTCCCTTCTCCTCCCATCTTCATTTAACTTTAACTCTAAAAGTGATACACAAGTAGAAATATAAAATAGCTGCTTCTTCATCTTTTGTCAAAGAAAGAACATCCAATGTTAGCAGTGTTGACAAGTACAATCAGTTAAAAAGAAAAAAAAACATTAAAAAAACAAAGTTACAAAGCTAAAAGATATAAAATAGAAAGTATATATATAAACAAAAGTCTAAAAAGAATCTTTTATTATTTGTAATGAAATATTATTAGTAGTAATAGAAGTGGTATTGATGGTATTTGGGTACTTTTCCATTTCATCTGGGATGTGTTTACCTTAGGGCTGCTTCAGGCCCATTTTTGTTGATATACTGAAGATCAGGCTCTCCATCATAACCACAAATTTATTACCTACAGGTAGTTTATTCAAGAGCTTTTTTCTCAGCTCCAAGCACCTTTTACTAGAAGGCCTTTTTCATTTTTTTTCAGAGAGTTTGAGAGAGAGGAGAAAAAATAAATAAATGAAAGAACAGTGAACTAACTCTGAAATGTTTTCTTTATGAATCAATGTGTTTTTATGTTTCCTTCAAGAAGATTGTGAACAGTTTATATGCTGGCATATGGCATAGCAGAACATAAAGAGAAATGCTTTATTAAAGGACCAAGCATACATATCCCTTGAAGGTATCAAGATGCCAGCAGACACTGCCCTTAGTGTCTGCCAGATGCTGTTGCCCATTCAATTTCCTTTAAAAAAAAACACAAATATTTTAATTGAAATAAGAAAACAAGCTAAATAAATGGAAGCTGACAACCTGCAAAGCAAAGTGTCAGCTTACATCATCATATTTATTCATGAGATTTGTCTTTATAGCCTTCCTAACAAATAAAAATGATGGGTAGCTACAGCACAGGCTCTGAATATGTGGCAACTTCCTAAGAAAAAAGTCAAAAGTAAGATGGGGTGGCAGAAGCCTCAAGAAAGCTGACCGGTTTGCCTTCATATCTTGTTTTATAAATGGTAATGTGTAATATAGTACTACTGTTTATGGCAACACTGCTATTCTCTTCTTCCCATTGTAGCCATTGTGAGAACATTTCCAGGATACCCTGAAGAATCCTAATTTGCTCACAAAATCAAATAAGTTACCTCTTGTCCTATAACACAAGATAATAATAATAATAATAATAATAATAATAATAATAATAATAATAATAATTTGGAAGGGACCTTGGAGGTCATCTAGTCCAATTCCCTGCTGAGGCAGGAAACCCTATACCATTTCAGACAAATGGCTGTCCAGTCTCTTCTTAAAAACTTCCAGTGTTGGAGCATTCACCACTTCTGGAGGCAGGTTGTTCCACTAGTTAATTGTTGTAACAGTCAGGAAGTTTCTCCTTAGTTCTAGGTTGCTTCTCTCCTTGACTAGTTTCCATCCATTGCTTCTTGTCCTGCTTTCAGGTGCTTTGGAGAATAGCTTGACTCCCTCTTCTTTGTGGCAGCCCCTGAGATATTGGAACACTGCTATCATGTCACTCCTTACCCTTCTCTTTGCTAAATTACACATACCCAATTCCAGCAACTGTTCCGTATATGTTTTAGCATCCAGCCCCCAATCATATTTGTTGCCCTTCTCTGTACCCTTTCTAGAGTCTCAACATCTTTTTTACATCATGGTGACCAAAACTGGATGCAGTATTCCAGGTGTGGCCTTACCAAGGCATTGTAAAGTGGTATTAGTACTTCACGTGATCTTGATTCTATCCATCTGTTAATGCAGCCTAGCACTGTGTTGGCTTTTTTGGCAGCTGCAACACACTGCTGGCTCATATTGAAGTGATTGTCCACTTCTCTACTTTACTTTACTTTATACTTTATTCCTTTCCTATTGAATTCAACATGGTCACCCAAGCTTGTACATGATAAAAGTCAAATGTTCAAAACATGGTAGGAATCAAATAATTCTTCTAATATTCATTATAGTGTATCATATGTGCTTTGACATGTTATTTGTACCTACATTACTGTATATTATAGTGTAAACATTAGAATCACACTGAATGAAGTGAAATAAACAGAATTCTAACACATCAGTGTGAAAAAGATTAATAGGTTATTATGTTTACAGTGCTCTAACTAGCATACCTGGGTAATTTCTAGCATCTTTTTATTATTGCGGCATTAGAATATTTCAATAACATGACAATACAATACTGTACTTTTCTATAAAGAGAATAGTTTAAGTTTTCAGTGCACAGGCTTAAAGGATTTAGTTCTATAGCATCTCAGCAATTGGAACCATTCACCTTGGTAGTTTTAATTTTCAGAGAATAAGCTCTATAAGAAAAAATGGGAATTCTTTGAAGTAGCATTATTCAATAATTATAATAGACTGTAGGAAGTTAGCACTGTCCCCCTAGAGAAGGAAATATGATGGGGGATATTAAAAAAGGCAGAATATTATATTTCACCAAAGGATCATAAAGGCAGAAAAGCAGGCCCAGTTTTTCTTTCTTTTTTATACAAGTTTTATTGATTTTTAATATTTACATATACATGTACTGTATTTGCGAAGCAATACGGTGGTTGGGTGGTCAAGATAACAAATAACAAGTTGTTTGTAAATAGTTCAGGTTGCATCAACAAGGATTCCCTCTCTGTTTCCCTTAGTTATCACACAGTCAAAATAATCAAGTTAATACATTTCTAGTTGTGACTGAGTCAATTAACAGAAATTTCAATATATTTTCACTAATACATATCAATATCCTGTTTTTAAGTTTTACCTATTTGGAATAGAATACTCTAGAGTAGCCTATAATATACAAAAGAAAGCTTAATTTTTGGGTAACCTACAATTCCCTATTTTAATAAAGAATAATTATCTTGTCTACAAAGCTTACATTATTCATTACAAAACATTCTTATGTTTTACCATTAAAGTCTAGTTTTCATCTTAACAAATCACCAATTATTAGGAAAATATTTTTTGTCTTAACCGTTCAACAATTATTAAAATACTACCTTTTGTTATAAAATTCTAGATTCTATAGTATAGTTCAAAAGTATCTTCTAGAAGCTTAATTTTGTTTTCCTTTAAAGATCTAAAACCTAAATATAAAATCAGTTTATATAAAAAGATATTTTTAAGCTCTGTCCTTACAAATCCCAAAAAAGAGACAAGTTTATTTTTTTAAATCTAACTTTCGCCTTCCTTTTGTGCCAATCAGGCTTCCATCTTAGTGCCTTTAAATTCTTAAATGTGTCTCCCTTTCTTCCTGCACCTCTTATTTGAATCCGAGGAGACCATCCAAAAAACAGTTTTGCAAAGCAGGTGTCCCCTTTATAAGTCATTGAAATGTTGCTTTAATAGCTCAGTTTTTGATGGTTGATGTAATATAATTGTCATTAATTCAGTCTGGTCTTTTTCTTAATCCATTTCCATCTAGCTTAGGTAGAAAGTAGTAGCTGATGTTATTATTGTTTGATTAGCTGAATCGTCAACATACTGTATTTGAAGGTCTTTAATATCTTCGTTCTTAATGTTGCTTTCATTGGGTATTGTTGTTTTTTGAGTTGTAAGCTTTGTGGTTGAAGTTAGAGTTTGGACTTCAAGGTTCTCTGTAGGCTGCATTTGTTGCTCTTTGAAGTCTCCTATTTTGATGTTAGTTTCCACTTCTTCTATTTTTTTTTGGGTTGTCAGTTCATCATTTAAGGTCAAAGTTTGATTTGGTGGCTTTGAGTTGTCAGGTTTATCATGCAGTTTGGCTTTAATTTGCTCAGTTATTGCCAAGATTGTGTCCAATATCAGTTTGTAATTAAGTAGTGGGATATAGTCATCCATTTCATTGGTGTTTACAGCTGAGGCTATTTTAATAGGAGTCAATAATTTTCCACCTCCAATGTTCCTAAAAGTTGTTTTCAGTGCCAGGTGTTCCCACACTTATCTTTAACAATAGTGCCAAGGACAGCTCTGTTATTCAGTCAGCTCTCACAATAAGCAAAATTTAGTTGTTATTCTAAGTTTAGCCACAGGATGTCATCAATAGCATGTAGAATAAGTTGTAAAGTTCTTTTTTCCTTCCAAATTAATATAAAGCTTTTGTATAATTAGTCCATTTTCCCCCTAAATTCACATCTTAAACAGAAAATAGGGTAGTAGATCCCCACCAAAAATAAGAGCTTTTTAATAAGTAGAACGAAGATTGCTTAATTTCTTTGCTTAATCAGTTTTTTCCCCAACACTTTAAGGCTTAAAATGTTATTCCCCAAGTATACAAATGCCATTTTTTAAAAGAAAAAGTGGGGAGGAAATTTTTGGAAAAGTTCCACAGGGAGGCAAATGGGGGATAGGAAAGGTAAGGTCTCACCCAGGTTCTCCAGATTGCTTTGTTGTGCTAGTGGTGGTTGCCCCTCCAGGGCAACTTTCGACCTTTTCGTCCTCCAATGAAGAAGGATCAGACAGCAGGGAGAGAGCTCTTCCTGCACATCCAAAAGCACTGCACGCACAAACCAGAAGCCAGGCCCAGTTTTTCTTAATAGCCCCAAGCTGAAAGTAATCAGCCCAGCTATGTAGAAATAATCTCATTCAGGAAGACTGGGTCCAGGAACCTTGGAGCTGATAAGATTAGAAAGACAAAGACCCCTAAAATCTACATCCCCCACCCAAAATCTAAAGACATGATCTTTAGGAAATAATAGGATTAACCTACTACCATTAGAATACCAAAAGGGCACACTGAACCTCAGGTCAAAGTTCATTGCCCAGGAACAGGAACAACCTCAAACAGGAACAACTCCAAACACAAAGCCCCAAAAGGTATAAAAACCCACCCACTCCCAGCTCCATTTTGTCAGTTGCCCCAGAACTGCATGCTGTAGCTGTTCAGCTGTTCAGTAAAGAACTGTCTTTCTAAACAGCCTCCATTTTGTTTATTTCTGGCTTGGACTGGACCTGACGATTTTTCTTCCAACAAAATAAAATAAAATAAAGATAAAACAAAAAAAGTCTTCTAACATTTTTGTAAAAAATAGACAATATATTTTATAGATTTGTTGTGAAGAAGACCACAATGAAATCATGGGGTAAATTATTTATATTTATTATGATGATGTAAGCAAAATCTTTTTTATTCATTCTGTACCTCCCAAAACCAGGTAGATTGTAATATCTGTGTACACACTCAAAGTATATTGTACAAATAATTTGCTTCTATCATAAAGTTTAAGAAACATGAATAATTTATTCATTTGTTTATTTATAATGAGCACTTATATGCTACTTCATTCAAAAGCAAATCTTATATCATTAACAAATGTTGTATTTCTTTTTAGCTTTTGTCTTGCGTGATTGAAGCCTTCACTTGTTTTATAGTGTATTCCCCTCATTCTTAAATAACAACAACAACAACATCAACAACAATAATAATAATAGTTGGAAGGGACCTTGGAGGTCATCTAGTCCAAGCCCTTGCTCAGACAGGAAACCCTAACAGTTCATGATGTAATGAGAGACCTTTGTTTATTAGCTGACTTCTTGCAGAACCTAATGCTGATTAGCCTGTTTGGTATAGTGTTAAAGCAGGGGTGTCAAACTGGCAGCCCTCAGGCCAGATGCATCATGTGTAGACCACACCCACACCAGTTCCCTAAGGAAAAAAACACCTGTGTTTTAAAGCATCAGGCTGGAAATCAGGACATTGTGAGCTCTAATCTCACTTTAGGCATGAAAGCCAACTGGGTAACTTTGAGTCAATCTCTCTCTTAGTTCAACTGATTTTCCATGGTTATGATTGTGGGAAAAACAGGAGAAAGGAATACTAAGTATATTAGATGCCATAGTAAGTATGTTGAGATATTTAGCAATAAGGCTGGAAAAATAAAAAAAATAAAATAAAATAATAAAATGTGTGAGTGACTGGCTCAAAGTCACCCATCTAGCTCTGTATTAAGAGAAGGCTAGACTTTGGGCTTTGCCATTTCTTATCCAACACCTTAACCCCTGCAACTCGTACTAGTTCTGTTATTCTATATATATAGAATAAATTATAAAATATACATTTGATATATTGCATTTAATATTACATTAAAGAATATTAACATTTAATATTAAAACATTGTCACAAAAATCACAATGACAAAAACTTTGGTAATACCATTTGCATCCTTGGTTTTAAATCCAAAATACCTGTATTAATAACCAACTTTTTGCTATTCGAGTATGTTCTTATTTCCTTCTGCTGGAAGCTGATTCTACAAGAGGGATGCACTGGCAGATAACATTCACTCATCTCCCTTCTCATGAAAGGCAAGGATTCAGCACAATTTCTCTGTTAATATGGAGAGGTTCTACTTAGAGTTAACTTGGGATCGATTTGGATATCTGCTATGTAGGATTTATAAATTATTGCAAACAAGTTGGAGGGCTCTGGAAACAAACTGGTAGCTAATGCAGCTCTTTCAGTACTGGTCCTGTGTGACATTGGGATTTTCTCATTAATACATGGTTACCAATATTTTGAACCAGCTGAATATTCCAGATGGTTTTCAAGACAGACCCCTGTATAGTACACATTCCAAAATTAATTAAGGTGTTGGGACATTGCGGAATCACATCTATATTATTTGTAATTGAGTCCTCCTGATCCAATGGGAGAAACCTGAAAACCTAAAAAAAAGTTCAAAACAAAACAAACTGCAATAATTATTATGTTTAATCCCTGCACCAAGATTATAAAAGGAATAAATGTACAATGACTCAGTTTTATCCATGACATATGGACAGAGGTGATTTTAATTGAGATATGACAAAATCTATCTTCTAATAGAACAGCATTATAATTGGACAATGTGAATACTTTCTGTGTTCCTTTGAAGTCAGATTATATACACACAATTATTATCCTTTGGAACAGTCTACTCCTGGATATGCAGACCACTTTATTGTATTTTTAAAGAGCTGACAAGTGGTTGTTGAGAAATACCATATTTCCTAAATGATGGTATATATGGATGATTGATTTTACGCGTATAAAAAATTACTCATTGTTTTTGTTTGTAATTCTATCATAATAATGTTTTGCAGGACTCCCAGGACTTTTGGAAATGGGGCAGTATGTATGTTGAAGGAATAAACAAATAAATAATTGGCAAGAGTATAGCCTTTCTTTTGGCTTACAAAGGAATACACATAACTACTTTGGGGGATTTCTTTAAGCAGCATGCAGCTCTCCAGTATTACAGGAGATGAAAATCCATAGGGAACTGCTGACAGCGTCAACATGGGACCCATATATGTTCTGAAAAACCCTTTTGCCTTCAAAGTGCAGAATAGCTCAACCATATGTGTAATCATTTAAATAACTTTTAGATTTCTTAAAAACTATGCATAAAGTTATGTACTCACTAAGTATCTACATCTTTAATATTTGCACCCTGATAGACAATTGTCAGAAGGCCATCACTGCTGATCTGACTGCTTCTATACCAGTACAACTCAGATGCAGTCAAATTGGAAATAAGTAATTATGGGGCAAACTGGTAATAACTGATAGGAGAAAGAAAGAAATTAGCCTGAATGTTATGAATCTGTTGCAGAGATGAAAAGCACGGGAAATTAAAAGTATAAATTAAAGGAATGATACCATGGTTTCTGAAAGCTACTATGGACTCAGGAAAGGAATTGGATTTAGGAAACTCTGGAAGGAAAATTCTAAAATAATATAAAAGCAAGGATTGAAATTCAGGAAATATAAAAATGATGTGAAGCTGTAAATACATTGGGGGACACAGATGGAGAAAGATACAGAAACACATATGTGTTGAGAAAGGTGAAGAATGGAAGATATTTATTGTAAAGATAATGGCTTGGAGGGAAAAAAAAGAGAGATTAACTTAGAAAGACCGTTACGTTTCAGGAGAAAGGCCATTTGTAAGTAAATAAGAGAAAGAACTACTTTTCTCCCTGTAGCTCTTTGCCTACTGTGGTTTCTAGTCCTTGTAGCTAAAAATAGAAGGGAAAGCAATTGGAGGATACAATAGAATTGGGTATAGGTGGGCAGCAGCATAGCCAGTGTGTAGAGAGAGAAATTAGGAAATTTTACCTTCTAAGAAATTCCCTGGTGTATCAACTGGTTGAATAGCTGAAAGTAGAGATTTGTGACCTAGACCAGAAAGAGGGATCAAGCAGCCAGAAAAAGAGTGACATTAATTTTTGAATAGACAGCTGTTCCAGCAAGCATGTCACAAGGGAGGAGGAGAATTGTTTAAGTAGGTATTGTGGTTTTCAAATGTACCTCATCTTAAAGCAAAGTGCTCAGTTTCTGTGTGTGAGAGGATAAACTGCTAGCTCTGCGTCAAGAAGCCTACCTTTAGTGATAAAATCTGAGTGTTGGTTATTCTTGAACTTATGTGGTGGTGTCTATCTATATACTGTAGCTATTCTTTTTTAAAAAAAAGCAAATAGTAAGGGTTTTTTTGACTTTTCCTAACAAGAGGTCAGATATTTTCTTACTGGATCTATGGCAGGCTAAAAAGTCATTCCTTAGAATTCCTTTCCCAGTGAACTTATTTCCAGTGAATGATTTGGCAGTAGGTTTATTTATAATGAATAGGATAGCAGCTGGATGGATTCTGTTTGAAAGATCCCATGAAGAATCAGCTTTGGAAATAGTTCCATAGCATAAGGTCAGTAATAATGGACCATTTCACCTATTACATTATTGACTGTCCTCAGATACTGAGATATAGAAGAGATGACAGAGCAAAGTTGATTTTCATTTTAACGCAAATATATGTAACTTGGAATTTTCAATCATCGTATGCCCTGTGGTTCACGCAAATTCCACTACTGTTGTATGACCTGCACTGACTCCAGTTGCTTTCTGGATGAAATTCAAAGTGCTAGTTAACTTCTTTAATACCATGCATGTCATAGAGGTAGGTTATTTGTGAATTTCCTTTTTTCCTGAGTGTACTTGCCACCTTACTATTTTAGTGGAGACATGCTCTAGCTCCTCTCACTTGCTGTCATCTGATGGAATCTCATAGGCACAGCTTCTTGGTGACCATCCAAACTCTTTGGAATATTTTCCACCTAGCAGTAGAAGATGGTGAAGACCAGAATCTTCCCTAAGATGTTGGGTTAGAATGGTTGTTGAGCTGGGAGGCTGTTTGGTCTGGTGCCTTGGAAGAAGGGTATTTTTAAAATCTGTTTTAATTGATGATTGTGTGCCACCTAGAATTATAAAATGATATGGTTGCTGTAGTGTATGCTCTTAAAGCATACACGGAAATGTCAGCACAGCAGGGGGCTGGACAGCTCCAGGCTATAACTGCTTTTGGCGGGAAAGCCTGAATAGAGCGAGTCGTTGACAGCCCCAGGGCATGGTCAGCTCTGGTGGGAAGCCAGGGTTTAAATCCATTGGCCACCTGCACTGGCGGGAAGCCCAGGTTTAAATCTATTGGTCGCCATTCACCTGGACAGGTATAAAGAGACGCCAGGTAACCCCTTTGCTCCAGCTTCATTTCTGACTCAATAAAGAAATACTACCCAGCTCAAGTGTCTGTCTCTCTGTGCAACCACATGACATTGCAGTTGCTATAAAGTTCTGTAAAGAAATGAGTGAATGAATGAATCAGCAGGTTAGCTGGTAGATGCAAATCAAGGTGCTGCTTGTGCTCTATAAAGCCCTTCATAGCATGGGGCTGAGATATTTGAAGGGCTAGTTCTCTCCAGATGTTTTGTATCCTATTAGATTCAGCAGGCAGGAAATATTCTGGTCCCATCAATTAAGGATAGGTTCTGGCAAGATCCAACTCTAAATTTGTGACCTTCTGACAAGCAAAGTGAATAGGGGAGGCAAATTCACTTACCAACTATGTTATTAACTTAACAACTGCAGTGATTCATTTAACAACATTGGCAAGAAAGGTTGTAAAATGGGACAAAACTCACTTAACTGTCTCACTTAGCAGGAGAAATTTGGGGCTTAATTTTGGTCATAGGTCAAAAGACCTATAAAGCCCTAAATGGCTTGGGTCTGGGATATCTGAGGGAACACCTGCTGCCGGCATCAAGTTCCCTTCGTCCAGTGTGCTCCCACAGGGAGGGTCTTCTCAGGGTGCCACCGGTAAGAGATTGCCGGTGGGTAACACCCAGGGATAGGGCCTTCTCAGTGGGGGCGCCTGCCCTTTGGAACCAGCTGTCAGTGGAGCTGAGGACTGCCCCCGACCTCCGTTCATTCCGCCGGGGCCTGAAGACCTGGCACTTCGAGCTCTCTGGCCCAGGCTGAGGATTAATCTTATTTTAACTGGGGTTTTATTTGTACAGGGACAAATGTATTTTATTTTAAATTTGATTTTAACTTTTGTATTTTGGTTTTTAATCACCCTGTAAACTGCCCTGAGTCCTTCGGGAAAGGGTGGTATATAAATGTAATAAAATAAATAAATAAATAAATAAATAAAGCTGAATGTCCCATACAATAGCCATAATGACTTTTTTAAATCCATGAAAGTGACAAAATCAAACAAACTATGTCCAACCTCCATCAAACAAAATGGTTGTTTTCTACATTTTGAATAATTAGTAAAATACATGTGTGTGCATGTAAATGCATAATATGTAAATATTAAAATATAAATAAATAATATAACAAAATCAAACACTTTTTGAGAAAATAAGATGGCAGAAGAAAGGAATTATGTTATGCTTAGTAGAAAAATGATTGGAAGAACGTATAGTAAAACTCATTTACTAGGCTATTTTATTTATGTACATTGGAAACTGTTTTATACCTTTTTAGATTTTTTTAAATAAAAGATATAGATATTTTTTTTAAAAAAAAAATCTTAATAGCCAATACAGGAAACAGGACAAGAAAATATTAGTTTTAAAATATAAATACAGCATTCTCTATCCTGAAAAAAAACCTTACTTTTTAATAGCTGACTGCTTTGAAGTTTCAGCAAAGGTTGAGAACAATCTGGTCAGATCAAGAATTTTTCTATTGCTATATCTCACCTCTTCTTGAAACTTATGAACAAGAGGAAAGAGGAGGAGAATAAAAAGAAGATGGGGGAACCTTTGACTTATGAATACAACTGTTGTGCCAGTCTTCTACAATCTGTCCCAGTGACTTCTTTAATGTAGCTTTATGTGCTGAATGCAATAAGCAGCTGTTTCCCTTTTGTTGGTTTAATGTAATGGCATTATCTGTATTACCCAATGTCTTTTGGAAATAAGATTCTAATTTATAATTCATTGTACACAGATGTTTCCAGAAAGTAGAAATATTGGCTGCATTGCCTATCATTCCTGGTATACTTTGTATGCATAGTGGGTAAACATACATGAAGAAAGCTAGTAGATTTTTATGGCAGTCTATAAAGCATTAGCAAACACTTTGTTATTTATTTTTAATTGTTTTGATTTATATACCGCCCTTTTCCCGAGGGACTCAGGGCGGTTTACAGGGCAAATTAAAACAGTGCAATGTACAAATTAAAATTAAGTTAAATTAATAGCCCCAAAAGAGTTTAAAATTTAAAATTTAAAACCTTAAAACCCCTCAGTCCAGGCTGGGTAACTCAAATAGCCAGGTTTTTAGGTCCCGGCAAAACGAGCGAAGGTCGGGGGCGATCCGGAGTTCCACAGGCAGTTAATTCCATAGGGCAGGCGCACCCACCGAGAATGCTCTCCCCCTGGGGATTGCCTGCCGGCACTCCCTGACTGGCAGGACCCTGAGGAGGCCCTCCCTGTGGGAGCGCACAGGACGATGGAAAGTTGATGCTGGCAGCAGGTGCTCCCTAAGATAATCCGGACCCATGCCATTTAGGGCTCTATAGGTCATCACCAGCAATTGTTTGATCATTTGCAGTTATTTTTAGTAACTGGAATGGTGAGGGAGAACAATGAAATAAGCTAATATTTTACACTCTCTTGATTTTAAAAAAAAGGTTTCTTTTCCATATTTTCTCTTTGTCTGAATATCACAATATATCAGCTATTTGATCTATTCACTAATGTGGTTTGTTTCAGAAGAAACAAGCATTTATTTGTTTGTTTGTGTTGATAGGTTCATCACTCAAGGTTGCTGCTGAGAATGTTAAAAGAGGAAAGAATCCAGTGGGAAAGAAACAAACTTATCAAATAGGACTAAAATATTCCAGCAGCATAAGTGTAAGATAATGGGAGACAATTGTACTGAGATTACTTATTGAACCAATTTTATTTTTAGTGCTGAAAAGAAGAGATAGGACAAATATATTTACTTTATTTATAGCCCTGCCTTATTTACAACATGCAGTTTACAATTAGTTTTTCAATCATGAGAATGGTTTTCATTCTATTGATGATACTATCCTCTGGATGAGATCTCATTCATTTTTTCTGCATGGCAACTTTGCCTGATATGCTTGGCTTGGGAACACATTAAAATGAAAATGTGCTCAAGATCCTTTCAGGGAAAGCTGAGTAAAGAAATGGATGCCAAATATTTGTGGCAGCCTAGAAAGTGTATAACCCTCTGAATGTCATCACAGTGAAAATATTAGCATAGCTGTAGGCAGTAAACTTCCCCCTTTTTTAAATTCTGTGTTAATTTTTAACTGTGAAATATCCATTGTGCTTCACTAAAACACACTAATTTTATGACAAATGTTCTGAACGATTTGTATCTAGTGACATTCTTTGTTTCTTATTTCTGTCTTGCCAACTACATCAAAACTACATCAAAAGCGCGATCTAAAAACATATCTATTTAAGCAGTCTGACCTGGTCTGATGGGTTAGGGTTGGGGTTTTAAATACGTCTTAATTATTGTTTTAACCTTGGGCATTTATTTAATCGCTTTTAACTTTTGTATCCTCTTTTGTATTTATTGCCCTGTACACCGCCCTGAGTCCTCCGGGAGAAGGGCGGTATAAAAATATAATAAATAAATAAAAATATAATAAATAAAAGACTTGAGGCTTGCTTCCTTGTTCGCACACCATTTTTCTACCTATAAAACCAACAGATTTGTTGCCTTTCTTCTTCATACAATCTATAGATTGTGGATATTATCTCTTACCAGCATGTTTATATTTTCATTTGTTCCTTTCAAGTTCTGATTTTTCAGTTCTCCATAAATCTGCATTGTGGCCACAAGTCATATCTGAACAAATGAAATTGTTCCCACAATTATAATAATACTGTTGGGAGCGTATATACTGACTGATTATTTTCAGGTTAGATAGCACTTTCACAATAATATTCTACTTCTTTCTGGGATGGTGTATGATTGATAATATTACAGATTTCAAAGAGAATGATAGAAAAAGGAAAGTTGTATTTATTCATACTTATTTTATTTAGAGAGAGTGTTAGAAATGACTAAGTAGAAGTTTAAAACAAGATGCCATTGAACAGCAGCTATTCGGAAATACCTGCAAAAAAAAAAGTGGTTGAGTAGTGGACCCAGCAGAAAAAGAAGAAGGCACCTGAGTAGCATGGAATTGAAAGAAAATGCCAGGATTTCTAAAGGAATAGTGAAGTATATTTGGTGAAGTATATTTTCCTCGGTTCCTTTAGCACAAAAAACAGGTTTTGAAGACTAAAGACTTTTCAGAAACAAAGCAGTCCAAAGTCAATAGATTGATTATGTGCCATCAAGTCATTTTCAATTTCTAGCAGCCATATAGATATATTTTTCTCCATAAAAATCTGTCCTCAACCTAGTCTTTCAGATCTTCCAATGGTACAGTAATCATTACTGCTGGTTGTCGTCTTTTCTTTTGTTCCAGCTTTTGTAGCCTTTTCCAGTGATCTAGGTTTTCCATAAAATTTCCAAGCCTGGAAATTTTTGTCTCCAGTTAGAATTCTATGCTGATTTGTTTGATAATCCATTGGTTTGTTTTCTTGGCTGTCCATGATATTCACAGAGTTGTCCAATGCAACAGTTCAATAATCTTCCTAACATCCTTCTTGAAAGTGACTTTTTCTCCCTAGAGTATCACAGGGAATACAGTGGCCTGCACAGTTCTGATATTTGTAAATAATTGAATTTGAATTTGAATTTATTAAATTTATATGCCGCCCTTCTCCCTAAGGACTCAGGGCGGCTCACAACAATAAAAAGTTAAAAACATAAAATACAAAATTTAAAAAAGAATTAAACAATGAAGTAAATACATAACAATAGACCCAATAAAACCAAATTTAAAACTACAGTCAGTCCAGGCCCGATTGTTGGAAAATCCATGTCTTCAGGTCATGGCGGAAGGACTGAAAGTCAGGGGTAATCCTCAGCTCCAGGGGCAGTTCATTCCAGAGGGTCGGTGCAGCCACAGAGAAGGCTCTCCCCCTGGGGGGTCACCAGCTGGCATTGCTTAGCTGACGGCACACTGAGGAGGCCGACTCTGTGGGAGTGAACCGGGCGATGGGAGGTTGATAATGGCAGCAGGTGGTCTTGCAAGTACCCTGGGCCTAAGACATGTAGGGATTTAAAAGTGATTACCAGCACCTTGAATCGCACCTGGAGGACAATCGGAAGCCAGTGCAGCTTGCACAGGAGTGGTGTAACATGGGAGTATCAAGAAACTCCCATAAGCACCTGCGCGGCTGCATTTTGCACCAGCTGAAGCCTCCGGGTGCACTTCAAGGGCAGCCCCATGTAGAGAGCATTGCAGTAATCCAGGCGAGAAGTGACAAGGGCGTGGGTGACTGTGCATAGGGCATCTCGGTCCAAAAAGGGGTGCAACTGGCACACCAGGCGAACCTGTGTGAAGGCCCCCCGGTCACAGCAGTTAGATGATCCTCCAAGTTAAGCCATGAATCGAGGAGGACACCCAAGTTGTGAGCCATTTCAGAGGGGGCAATACCTCCCCCCCATCAAAAGAGGTGGATCATGTTGGACAATACGAGATGCCGGTATGCACAGCCACTCGGTCTTCGAGGGGTTCAGCCTTAGCCTGTTCCTTCCCATCCAGACCTGCACTGCCTCCAGGCACCGGGACATCACATCAAGTGCATCACTGGGTTGGTTTGGGGTGGAGATGAACAACTGGGTATCATCTGCATATTGGTGATACTTCACCCCAAAGCCACAGATGATCTCACCCAGTGGCTTCATATAAATGTTAAACAGGAGGGGGGGAGAGAACCAACTGAGGCACCCCACAAGTGAGGGGCCTTGGGGTAGATCTCTGCCCCCCTGCCAATACAAACTGTGAGCGGCCCAAGAGGTAGGAGGAGAACCACTGTAAAACAGTGCCTCCCACTCCCAACCCCTCAAGCTGCCGCAGCAGAATACTATGGTCGATGGTATCAAAAGCCGCTGAGAGGTTAAGTAGGACCAGGACAGAGGAACAACCCCTGTCCCCGGCCCGCCAGAGATCATTTACCAGTGCGACCAATGCCGTTTCCATGCTGTAACCGGGCCTGAAACCAGACTGGTACGGGTCCAGATAGTCCGCTTCATCCAGGAATTGCAGAAGCAGATGCACCACAACACTCTCAACAACCTTCGCTACATATAGACACATCACCACATTTGAATATATTTCCAAGTCCTTCATGGCTGCTCTTACAAGTTCTAATTTGTAGTGTATGTCTTGACTGTTTACTACTGTCTGGTTGATCCTAAAAGGCAGAAACTGTCTACCACTTCAATATCTTCATTGCCAGTTCTTGCCAATTCTAAGGCTGGTGTTATACTTGTCATTAGTTTGGTCTTATTTATATTTAATTTTAGTCCCAATTTTCACTGTATTGCTTAATGTTTATTACTGAAGTTTGTAGATCATTTTCAGCTATCATGGTAGTATCAAAAGCATAGTACACACATACCTCACTTAATGACCAAGTTCCATTCCAATAATCAATTCAAATGAAATGATTGCTAATTAAACAAATGACTGCAAGAGACACAGAGAGATATGCTACAAAGATTACTGGTTGTTATTTTTTCATTCAGATAAAACTTCTTTCATACAGTTACACTGGTATTACTTTCACTGCAGTATGGGCTGTTGTCCGGCACAAGAATCGGGTCATAAATATGCACATTGGTCAGAAAATGAATGTTTTATTACTGTCATATTTTGCAATGGTTACTAACTATGGTAGTCATTAAACAAACAGTGAGTGCACAGGTTATTGATCTCCAGCTTTTGTTAATATATATAGGATAATGGTTGAATAAATCAAGGTAGAGTATACAGCCTTGTCAAATCTTTGCCAGTCTGGAACCAGTCTATTTTGCCATGTTCCATCTGTATTGTGGATTCCTGAACTGTATACTCATTGCAAGAATACAGTGAGCTGTTGTGGGATTCCTATTTTTCTGAGCACATACCCAGCTTGGTGTCATTGATACAATGGAAGGCCTTTCTGTATCTGATGAAGCACATAGTGACTTCATTTTGATATTCTTATATGCATCAGCAATGTCTTGCATTCCTCAGCCTTTCCTAAAGCCAGCTTGATATCAGGTATCTTTTTTTCTAATCTACATTAGATGATCCTAATCTTTATTTTACTAGCAAGTGAAAGATATTGTATCAAATTGCCAACATACGTTGGATCATGGAGAAAGCGAGGGGGTTTCAGAAAAAAAATCTACTTCTTCATTGACTATGCTAAAGCATTTGATTGTGTGGATCACAACAAACTGTGGCAAGTTCTTAAAGAGATGGGAGTACCAGAACATCTTATTTGTCTCTTGAGATACCTATATGCGGGTCAAGAAGCAACAGTGAGAACTGGACATGGAACGACTGATTGGTTCAAAATTGGGAAAGGAGTCCGGCAAGGCTGTATACTGTCGCCCTGCCTGTTTAACTTATATGCAGAGCACATCATGAGAAAGGCAGGGCTAGATGAATCAAAAGTTGGAATTAAGATTGACGGGAGAAATATCAACAACCTAAGATATGCAGATGATACCACACTAATGGCAGAAAGTGAAGATGAACTAAAGAGCCTCTTGTTGCAAGTGAAGGAGAGTGCAAAGGTTGGGTTGAAACTTAACATTTAGAAAACCAAGATCATGGCATCCGGCCCTCTCAATTCCTGGCAAATAGATGGGGAAGAAATGGAGATAGTGACAGATTTTATTTTCCTGGGCTCCAAGATCACCGCAGATGGGGACTGTAGCCAAGAAATTAAAAGACACTTGCTCCTGGGTAGGAAAGCCATGGCAAATCTAGACAGCACACTAAAAGCAGAGACATCACCCTGTCAACAAAAGTGCGTATAGTCAAGGCTATGGTCTTCCCAGTTGCAATGTATGGCAGTGAAAGTTGGAGCATAAAAAAGGCTGAGCGCCAAAGAATTGAGGCCTTTGAACTATGGTGCTGGAGAAGACTCCTGTGAGTCCCTTGGACTGCAAGGCGATCAAACCTAGAGGAGATCAACCCTGAGTGCTCTTTAGAAGGCAAGATCCTAAAGTTGAAACTCAAATACTTTGGCCACCTAATGAGAAGGAAGGACTCACTGGAGAAGAGCCTAATGCTGGGAAACGTTGAGGGCAAGAGAAGAAGGGGACGACAGAGAATGAGGTGGCTGGATGGAGCCACTGAAGCAGTAGGCATGAGCCTAAATGGACTCCAGAAGATGGTAGAGGACAGGAAGGCCTGCAGGAACATTGTTCATGGGGTCGCAATGGGTTGGACACGACTTTGCAACTAACAACAACAACACGGTGGCCTTTTTTAAAATGGGTAGATCAGTTGGGCACTGTGTCATTTTCTGGAATATCTTAGTTAGAAACTTTACTGCAGGATCCAATCTGGGTCATTCACCAGGTCCAAAGATTTAGTCTTGCAAGCTTTCAGATTCACACTGGAGCCCGTTATCGGGGAAATTCTCCTTATCAGAATGTGTGCCTTGGGCTATTCTATGCATCGTATTTATGTGGTGCCTGGTTGAGTGTGGCTTCCTATGGGTTAATTATTCCAATAGGATGGCACACCTAACCAGGCACCACATAAATGTGATGCATAGAATAGTCCAAAACCCACATTCTGATAGGAAGGAGTTCCCAGAAGAACTTAGGGAAGCTTGGAAGAGTAAACCTCTGGTGCTGGTGAATGACCCAGATTGGATCCTGCAACATTATCCTGGGACACATATGTTTGCCTTCATTTATAACAACCTTTATTGATTCTTCTTCTATTGATTGCCATATTTCAATGGACAGGCTATCAGTTCCTCTATTCTTCTGACTTGCAGTGACTGGGGTACTAATAAGAGAAGAGAATACATTATAAGATATCTTGAATTTTGAAATTTCAACATACTGCTTCCATCTTAGTGTTATCTCCTTAATCAGTTATTATCTATCCATTGGCACCTTTAATATAACAATTGTAACATCTTACTGAGTTCAGTGATCTTTTGGAAGATTTACCTTAGTTTTATATATCTTTTTCCTTCTTCAGTATCTTTACAAATGTGTAAGGACCTGCCTCAACTAGATCTCCCAAGAAAGCAGAACTCTTGAAACAGGCATTGTCTCAAAAGGAACTTTTTATTGAAAGTTACTGGTGGCAAGAGATCAAAGCAAGTTCTGAGATTTGGCACATAAAGGCTTACATCAAAAAGGCAATTCACAACTCCTCCCCCCTGTATCCAACCATCCAGCTGAAATCCAGCCAACCCACAGGTGCCACCCTGTTATGAGAAGCTGGAGATTTAGCCAGCTTCTCAAGGTCTCTCTGGGTTTTGTTTCTGGAATGGAATTTGTTCCAGGCTCCATTGTTTGGAGATAAGGCAGATGTTTCAGGTCACATTCCTCTCAACCAGAAGGAGGGCTTCTCGCACAGATTAGGACAAAGCAGATAATATCCCCCCCCCCTTGCAAGCACTTCTCCCAGTAGTATGGTAAGCCCCAAAAGCACATAGGCAAAAGCAAGAGAAGGGAAAAGGGAAAGTTTAAAGGCAAATTTAGGGACTCTGACAAAATGCTTATTGTCTCTTCTAACAGCTCTCTGAAACTGTTTGTTAAATTCCCTTTTTGATATGGTTTGTATTTTTTGTTTTTGTCTTCTTTGTAATTTCTACAGTTGTTCTAACTTCCAGGTTGTTGTGTTTTTTTTCTTCTTCTCTTTCTTCATTTTTGGCAGTGTCTTTTCATATTAAAGCTTAACTTCTTTAAATTTATTTAGCAATTCCTCTGGTTCTCTATCAATGAATACAGATTTCAAAGTGATTCCTGATGTTCTTCTAGAAAATGGTAGGCATATAGTATGTTCATGATCATATCATGTAAACTGATTCATTTTATTGTTTAGCTTGATTTGTAACTTGCACATGACCAATTCATGATCTCTTCCACATTCAGCAGCTGACTATATCTTTTATGTTATAATTGAGATTTTTACACTTCCTTTTGGCAATAATATAGTCAATTTGATTTCTCTATATATTCCATGTGGTGATATCCAAGTATAGAGGTATGATTTTGGTTGTTTGAAAACAGTATTAGCCCTGAAGAAATTGATGTCAGTTTCCTGCTTTATTTCAGTTTCCCAAGCTGTACATTCAACTACATTTTCCTCTTTTGTGTTTCTAATTTTAGCATTACATACTCCAATCAAAGGGACGCGGAGGCTCAGTGGGTTAGGATGCTGAGCTTGTCGATCAGAAGGTTGGCAGTTTGGTGGGTCGAATCCCGAGTGCCGTGTAACAGAGTGAGCGCCTGTTACTCGTCCCAGCTTCTGCCAACCTAGCAGTTCGAAAGCACATAAAAATGCAAGTAGAAAAATAGGGACCACTGCGGTGGGAAGGTAACAGCGTTCTGTGCACCTTTGGCATCTAGTCATGCCGGCCACATGACCACAGAGACGTCCTCGGACAAGCGCTGGTTCTTCGGCTTTGAAACGGAGATGAGCACCGGCCCCTAGAGTTGGAAACGACTAGCACGCATGTGCGAGGGAACCTTTACCTTTACCTTTTACTCCAATCAAAAGCAGCACATTTTGCTGTTCTGTTATTTTCAAACTGATCTTGATAATAAAACTTGTTAACCTCCTTCTGTATTGGTGGTTGAAGTATAAACCTGAATGTTCATCATATTAAAGGGTTGGCAACAAAGCCTAATCAATATTATTTGGTCATTGATTGCATTATAACCAAGTATTGGTCTTGCTATACATTCCTAACTATAAAAGCAATATTCTTTCTTCTTTACTTTTCATGCCCTCTATCTTCTGATTGAAGTGTTCTATTCCAGTCCATCTCAACTGCCTGTGATATCAATTTATAATTATTTCACTGTGTTTTTTAAGTTCGTATTTCTTATGTTCCATATTCTCAGTGTAGTTTTGTGTACTTCAGATGTTCTTTTCCTGCTTAGCAACTAAATCTCACCAGAGCTTCAATCTTAAACACCATTAAAAAGATTGTCACCACTTCTTTAGTAGCCTGTGGAGTACATTCTACCTAAGTGACCCATCATCCAGCACTATGCTGCCAATAGTTTTATATATTCTATCCTTGTGCAGGTTTTTATGGGAAAAAATGTATCTTTTTCCCAGGACAGAAAAAGTATGGAACTCTTCACACTGCACTCTGCAGGGACTCACAGTCTGAGTTCTGGGATCAATGCCATTGGACCCTCCATCTATGGAAATCATTTGAGGAAGTTATTATTCATGAACAGGCATTTAGGGTGTTATCCAAAGAGCTACATTGGCTTTTTTCTGCAGGAAAAAAGTGTGTAATTGCCTTAGTGGTTTACTAAAGTTTCTCAATGTGGGACACTAATATCGTGTAGCCAATACTATTAAGTTCACAGGACATATTTTGTGGTGCTGACATATCTTTATATTTTAGAAAGAAGAAAAAAAGAGATTTTTCCCTTGTTTTTCAGAGGCTATTGGTGTAGAACGCTTGCTTTAGAGAGCTAAAGCAATAGCTGTTAAGGTGCACATATTCGTTTATTCTGCAAAACTGGCAGGTGATGATAGGAACAGGCTGTGAACATATTTAAAATTAATATTTGAAGTTTCTGGGGAAACACATCACTCACAGTATGAGCATCCAGAATGTTCAGACTCACAGTAGAGATAATATGAAATCAATTGAAAGTGGATGTCAGCTAAACACACCCATGGATTTTGGTAACTTAGTCATTATTGCACTAAGTTTACTAATCTGCACAGCTCATTAAAGACTGCAGCTAAAGTCCATACAAATACCCACCACAGCAAATTTCCACCTGCTTTGGAAATCTTTGTGATCACTCTTTCACATAACAAATATGTATCTCCATCAGCTTTGCCTGTTCCAAGGCAAGACAGTATAAGAATTCATTATTATGGCTGACAACTGCACTGAAGCCCATAATAAAAATGCCCTTCACTTGCTCTAACAAGCAAATTCCCTGTTTTCCTCTTATAGAAAGGAAGTGCTGTCCGTATATGTGGCTTGAAAGGAAAGCCTATCTGCCCTTCCATTTTCTCCTTTTATTTGCCTGATTTGCAATTCTGTGCAGGTCCATCTCAAAGAAGCAATTCTCTTCTGGAAATGCTGCAGCTGGTTTCCCCCCTCCCTGCATTCATAGTGAGGGAGGCAACAGTGGGCTCAGACAAGATTGGCTTAAATGGGAAATCAATACCGGTTCCTCATTCCCTACAAAAGAGCTGAACTGGGCTGGCTCAGCTCCAAGGGGGAAAAAATGACTCAAGTGGAAAAGATTTGGCTGACAGGGATAGGAACTTTGCTTAGCTGGTACTATGCTTGTTGGGTCTGTGCCACTAAGCACAACACAAGAAGTTTGAAATAATCTGGTTTACCTCTCACCATCTGCTTTCTGATAGACAGATAAATATTAGAAAAATCAAAGACAGAAACTTGGTTTCCTGAAACAAACACTTATTAGCTTTGAAGTATTGAAATATTTCTGTTAAGCTCAGGAACAGGAAAGCTTTTGGAAAGGATTGTATAGAGCAAAAAAAAAATTGTCACTACAGAACAGCAGTCATCAATCTATTATTTCCAGGGGCAATCTTTCCAGAATAATAATCAATTTGCACTTTATTTGAGGGTCCCAGGCAAATGCTACATAGTATTAGGATGAGCATTTGATTTGTACATTCCTACCAAGTTTGGGGACACTACTGCAAAATTTCAAGGGCCACACTGAGTTGTTCTTAGGTGTTGTACCTTTGATTTTAATTCTTATGCTAATTTTTCTTCTTCCTGAACACCTATATAACAAGTTAGCATTTAGAAGCTAATGTGAAAGAAAAATAAGAGAAAGACAATGTGAAGATTTGAAAGGCACTGCTTAATATTTGATGGCAAGAAAGAAGAACTTGGGGAACTTTATGGACAAGTAAAAGAAAGGGGAAAATATATAGGACAAAAAAAGTGGATAGAGAAATTATGAGAAAACGTAGTCAAATATGAATTGCTTTGGAAGCTTTTCTAACGGTTATTTCTAAACTTCCAAATTCCTGAATAAGTAGTTTGGATTAACATTTGAGGTTCTCGAAAGATAGAATTGTGATTATGATATGTAAAAAAGTAAAGGTAAAGGTTCCCCCGCACATGCGTGCTAGTCGTTTCCGACTCTAGGGGCCGGTGCTCATCTCCGTTTCAAAGCCGAAGAGCCAGCGCTTGTCCGAGGACGTCTCCGTGGTCATGTGGCCGGCATGACTAGATGCCAAAGGCGCACGGAACGCTGTTACCTTCCCACCGGAGTGGTCCCTATTTTTCTACTTGCATTTTTTACGTGCTTTCGAACTGCTAGGTTGGCAGAAGCTGGGACGAGTAACAGGCGCTCACTCTGTTACGCGGCACTTGGGATTCGACCCGCCAAACTGCCGACCTTCCGATCGACAAGCTCAGCGTCCTAACCCACTGAGCCACCGCGTCCCTTGGGTATGATATGTAGAGTGCACATAATAAGTTTTGCTTATTGCAATAGACAAAAAGTCCATATTATGTACCTAGGCAAGGTTGTTTTAACAGTTGAAATGAAATGTCCAAAATGCCTTCATCTTGCCATATTAGATTAGCAGTAGAATTGATCTCCAAGTTTTTCCTTAGCTTATTCTAAATTTCCCAAAGAATGGCATCTTGGAACAATGTCTTGAGTAAAAGTGAAGATTCAAAAACATACTATACAAATCATTTTGCAAGATCCACACCTACTTTCTCAATGTATTCCCCCTTTCTCTTTCTGTTACATCAGTGAAACAGTACTGTCATAATGGGCAACTGGTGGCTTTCCAGAGGTTGCTGAATTGTACTACCTGGTATTTTTAGGAATCATATTGAATGATAAGAGAGCTCACAGTATTGTGACCTCTAGTATTAATGCAGAGGTCAATTTGTTATCCACACTTTCTTTCCAATGTTCTGACTAGCAGAATGATGACTTGCAATAAATTTCCTTTAGGAATAAACTGAATTTAATTGTTCTTGTTGTTGTTGTTAGCTGAGAAGTTGTGTCTGACCCATCACGACCCCATGGACAACATTCCTCCAGGCCTTCCTCTCCTCTACCATGTTCTGGAGTCCATTTAAACTCACACCTACTGCTTCAGTGACTCCATTCAGCTACCTCATTCTCTGTCGTCCCATTCTTCTCTTGCCCTCAATCTTTCCCAGCATTAGGCTCTTCTCCAGTGAGTCCTTCCTTCTCATTAGGTGGCCAAAGTATTTGAGTTTCAACTTCAGGATCTGACCTTCTAAAGATCAGTCAGGGTTGATCTCCTCTAGGACTGACCACTTTGATCGCCTTGAAGTCCAAGGGATTCACAGGAGTTTTCTCTAGCACCATAGTTCAAAGGCCTCAATTCTTTGGTGCTCAGCCTTTCATATGGTCCAACTTTCACTGCCATACATTGCAACTGGGAAGAACATAGCCTTGACTATACGCACTTTTGTTGATAGGGTGATGTCTATGCTTTTTACTGTGCTGTCTAGATTTGCCATGGCTTTCCTCCCGAGGAGCAAGCGTCTTTTAATTTCTTGGCTACAGTCCCCATCTGCAGTGATCTTGGAGCCCAGGAAATTAAAATCTGTCACTACCTCCATTTCTTCCCCATCCATTTGCCAGAAATTGAGAGGGCCGGATGCCGTGATCTTGGTTTTCTTAATGTTAACTTTCAACCCAACCTTTGCACTCTCCTTCACCCACAGCAAGAGGCTCTTTAGTTCTTCTTCACTTTCTGCCATTAGTGTGGTATCAACTGTGTATCTTAGGTTGTTGATATTTCTCCTGGCAATCTTAATTCCAACTTTTGATTCATCTAGCCCTGCCATTCTCATGATGTGCCTATAAGTTAAATAGGCAGGGTGACAGTATACAACCTTGCCGGACTCCTTTCCCAATTTTGAACCAATCACTGGTTCTGTGTCCAGTTCTCCCTGTTGCTTCTTGACCCACATATAGGTTTCTCAAGAGACAAATGAGATGGTCTGGTACTGCCATCTGTTTAAGAACTTGCCACAGTTTGTTGTGATCCACACAATCAAAGGCTTTAGCATAGTCAATGAAGCAGAAGTAGATGTTTTTCTGGAACTCCCTAGCTTTCTCCATGATGCAGCATATGTTGGCAATTAGATCTCTAGTTCCTCTGCCTCTTCGAAATCCTGCCTGTACTTATGGTAGTTCTTGAACCACATACTGCTGGAGTCTAGTTTGTAGGATTTTAAGCATAACTTTACTAGCATATGAAATATGTGCAATGGCATAATAGTTTGAACATTCTTTGGCACTGCCTTTCTTTGGAATTGGAATGTAAACTGATCTTTTCCAATCCTGTGGCCACTGTTGAGTTTTCCAAATTTGCTGGCAAATTGAGTGTAGCACTTTTACTGCATCGTCTTTAAGAGTTTGAATAGCTCAGTGGAATACTGTCACCTCCACTAGCTTTGTTGATGCTCAGCTTTCCTAAGGCCCATTTCACTTCACATTCTAGGATGTCTGGCTCAAGGTCAGTGACCACCTCATCATGGTTATCAGGGACATTAAGCTCATTCTCGTATAGTTCTTCTGAGTAATTTTGCCACCTCTTCTTAATCTCTTCAGCCTCTGTTAGATCCCTACCATTTTGGTCCTTTATCATGCCTATTTTTGCATCAAACATTCCCTTTATCTCTCCAATTTTCTTGAAGAGATCTATAGTCCTCCCTATTCTATTGTTTACTTCTATTCTTTGTATTGTTCATTTAAGAAGGCATTCTTATGTCTTCTAGCTATTCTCTGGAATTCTGCATTCAATTGGGTGTATCTTTCTTTTTCTCCCTTGCCTTTTGCTTCCCTCCTTTCCTAAGCTATTTGCAAAGCTTCCTCAGACAGCCATTTTGCTTTCTTGCATTTCTTTTTCTTTAGGATGGTTTTTGTTGCTACCCCTTGTACAATGCTGCAAACCTCTGTCCATAGTTCTTCAGGCACTCTGTCTATCATATCTAATTCCTTAAATCTATTTGTCACCTCTAATGTCTATTCAACAGGGATATGATTTAATTCATACCTGAGTGACCTAGCGTTTTTCCCTACTTTCTTCAGTTTAAGCCTAAACTTTGCACTGAGAAGCTCATGGTCTGAGCCACAGTCAGCTCCTGGTCTTGTTTTTACTGACTGTATAGAGCTTCTCCATCTTTGGTTGCAGAGCATATAGTTAATCTGATTTCTGTGTTGACCGTCTGGTGATGTCCATGTCTAAAGCCGTCTCTTGGGTTGTTGGAAAAGAGTGTTTGCTATAACCATCATAGTCTCTTGAGAAAATTCTATCACCCTTCATTTTGTACTCCAAGGCCAAACTTGCCTGTTATTCCAGTTATCTTTTGGCTTCCTACTTTAGCATTCCAATCCCCATGATGATAAGGACATCATTTTTTCGTGTTAAGGTGCTGTAGGGCTTCGGGTCTGGATGGGGAGGAACAGACTTCAACTCAACCCCGACAAGACCGAGTGGCTTTGCATACCTTCATCCCGGGTTTATTCGGACATTCCATCTCTTGTGATGGGGGGCGAATCGTTACCCCCCGTAGATAGGGCTCGCAACTTGGGAGTCCTCCTAGATTCACGGCTCACCCTGGAAGACCATATAGGAGCTGTGACTAGGGGGGCTTTCGCCCAGGTTCGCCTGGTGCGCCAGTTGCGGCCCTATCTAAGCCGGGATGATCTATGCACGGTCACTCACGCGCTCGTGACCTCACGACTAGACTACTGCAACGCTCTCTACATGGGGCTGCCCTTGAGGACCACCCGGAAGCTCCAACTGGCACAGAATGCAGCCGCGAGAGTTGTGTTGGGAGTTTCCCGATACTCCCATGTCACACCTCTGCTCCGTGAGCTGCATTGGTTGCCAGTTGTCTTCTGGGTGAGATTCAAGGTACTAGTCATGGTATTTAAAGCCCTACATGGCAGGGGGCGGAGTACCTTAGGGAACACCTGCTGCCGGCGTCAACTTCCCTTCGCCCTGTCCGTTCCCACAGAGAGGGACTCCTCAGGGTGCCACCGGTCAGAGAATGTAGATTGGTGGCCCCCAGGGGGAGATCTTTCTCTGTGGGCGCCCCGGAGCTATGGAACCAGTTACCGGTTGAGCTCCGGACGGCGCCGGATCTTCGCTCCTTTCGCCGCGATCTGAAAACATACCTGTTCGAACAAGCCGGCCTGGCCTGAGGGTGGGATTGCTGGGGTTTTTATTACTATTTTATCGGGGGTTTTATTAACGTATTTATTGCTTTTATTTATGGGCATGTATTTAATAACTTTTTAATTTTTGTAACTTCATGTTTTATTCTTGCCCTGTACACCGCCCTGAGTCCCTCGGGAGAAGGGCGGTATAGAAATATTAATAAATTAAATTAAATTAAATTAAATAATACCAGTTAATTTCATCCTCTTCAGCACCAGTGGTTGGGGCATAGACTGGGACTACTGTGATATTGACTGGTTTGCCTTGGATTCGAACTGAGATCATTCTGTCATTTTGAGGTTTGGATCCCAGTATTGTTTTTCCTATTCTTTTATTGACTATGAAGGCTACTCCATTTCTTCTGAGGGATTCTTGCCCACAGTAGTATACCTGATGGTCATCTGAATTAAATTCACCCATTCCTGTCCATTTTAGTTCGCTGATTCCTAAGATGTTGATGTTCAGTCTTGTCATCTCTTGTTTGACCACGTCCAGCTTGCCTTGATTCATGGATCTTACATTCCAGGTTCCTATGGAGAAAAAATCTTTACAGCATCGGACTTTCCTTTCACCACCAGATACATCCACAGCTGAGTGTCCTTTCAGCTTTAGTCCAGTAGCTTCATTCTTTCTGGCACTACTAGCACTCGCCCTCTGCTCTTCCCCAGTAGCATATTGGATGCCTTCCGACCTGAGGGGCTCATCTTCCAGCATCATATTGTTTTGCCTTTTGGTACTATCCATGGGGTTTTCATGGCAAAGATACTGGAGTGGGTTGCCATTTCCTTCTCCAGTGCATCACTTTTTGTCAGAACTCTCTGCTAAGACCTATCTGTCTTGGGTGGCCCTGAATGGCATAGCTTATAGTTTCATTGTATTATGCAAGCCCCCTCACCACAACAAGGCATTTATTCATGAATGGGTTAATTTAATTAAAAGCATTTTAAGAAGACACACACATATATATATATATATATATATATATATATATATATATATATATATATATAGAATTAAGCTTTTTCACCATCAGCAAAAAGTTTAGAAACATATAGTAATTACCTTTATTTTATGCAGTAATTTATTTATTTTTATGCCCTTTCCATCATTAACATAACTCCATGCATTATACATTAATATTATATATTTTTTAAAATGCTATGCTTCCATTTATAATGAGAATATTGGATACCAACCCCTTCTCTAATTGCAACATGTAATGTCACCTGTTTTTATATCAAAAAGGGGGAAGGATGACAAATTCTCTTAAAAATGAGAAAATAGGGACCTTAAATATAAGAATAAAACCTATGTGTTACCTCTGCTTTTTCTTAACACTAAAGGTACTGAAAGCCTTAGCATAACTCATGTGGACAGTAATTTTGGTTTCCTGAAATGATATACTCTGGAGGTTCTTGGTGCTATGACCCCTAAAATGATAAATGGATTTGTGTGCAAGTTCTCCAGCCCTTTGAATAAAATTGCTCTACTCTTTAATAAGTCACTCTGTTAAAGACAGCTTTGACCTTATTCCCTAACTCAAGCTAATCTAAAAGCTGCAGAAGTGCAGAGATGTGGATTGGGTTTGTACACATCTATGGTAATCATTGTGATGCAGTTGGGTAGCCTATTCACATTTGCCTTTCAGAAAAAGATGTCAGCCTACTATCAAACATCCTTCCCAAAGTACCAATTGGATTCATTCCAGATTACTATTTTACACCATCTCTTCAGAGGATGGTGTCCTGGAAAGCACAAGGCTTCCCCCTCATAAGCACAAACTAAGGAAGCTGCAAAAAGGGAAATTATCTCTTCTGCCCCTATACCACTGTCCTATGCCAATGAAAGGAAAACCTCTCTTCCTTGCAGTTTTGACTGCAATAACTGTCAGTAGTAAAAAGAGGGGGGGAAAGCACCAATTGGCACTGCAGCTGACCAGTCTCCCTCCTACAAGAGAAAACATAAATAATAGCCTTTTAAGATACTGTACCTCCCCTTTACAAAGTTATAAACTATTCATCCATCCACAATTGAGCAAAGTGTTATCTAATCACGAAAACAAAGAAACACAAATCATCTTGAAAACCAGAACAAAACTGTTCAAAATAAGCTCTCTTTCCTCTAATTCCACACCCTACATTTTTGCTATAGGTCTGTACTTTGGAACTCGGAAATTCATGATATGTATTTGGTATTATAATATTTAAGCTTTGTCTTAGAAAATGTACCTGGGAATGTGTGAACTCAGCATCTATATGTGAATCAATTTGCTGTCACACAACTACAGCATATGTGAATAATTTAATAAATTGCAGAAAGGTGCTATCTTCATGCTCTTGCTCATTCCAAAGCATCTTTTCTTATCTAAAACTAAAACATTACACATCTGCTCATTGTCTCCAAAGTCTCCTATTTTAAGAACCTGTAGTATTTCTTTTCTTATCCCTAGATCCAGAGTAGACAATCTTTCTTTGGCTGGATACTATCCTTTGTTTTATTTCTTTGGCTTCTGAAAGAAGCAATGGCTGTAGTAATGATACAGAAACATCACTAGGAAAAAAGACTGAAGTTTAAAAATATATTTTTTTAAAAAAAAAGTTATGGAGGGTTCTTATTGGTTCCAAAAAATGTGTCCTGCCCTTGAAAACAGGAGATAAAGAATAGCTACAAAGGATGTTATATGTATGTGTAAATTTTATGTTGCTAAAACTAGCTATGTACAGAGAAAATACTTCTTACCTTATTTTAAGATCTCAAATCACAATCACATTATCATATCTTATTTGTTATATGACAGCACAGAAGAGAAATAAATAAATAAATAAAAAAGAAATAAATAAAAAAGAAAGAAAGAAAGAAAGAAAGAAAGAAAGAAAGAAAGAAAGAAAGAAAGAAAAAGAAAATATATCTCATAGCACCTATTTTTATGGGTAGATATGCTTGTGTTGAACATTCTGACATCAGAATTAATTATTCAATTACATATTTCTACCCTATAATTATTAAAATACTTTTCCACTATTAAGTGTTAATAAAAATATAACGTGTTCCCTGGTTCATTAATAAAAATGTGGAGTCTGATTTTTTTAAATGATCATGTACAAAATAATTACATGGGAGGGTGTACTGAAGACTATACTTATTTTTTTGAAGGGTATACCATGCTTCAAAAAGTAGAAGGGACTCAAACACACCCACATATTATTTCATTAATATCTCTAGGAAATTAAATGTGGTTTATTTATTTCTCTCCTTCTCTAATGCTAAAAGAATAATAAAACTTTGGTTTCACACCTACAATTTTAGAGAGCTGTGTTTTAGATCTATACGGACAATATGAAATGAAAAGAAATTAGGACAATCTGTCAGTCAAATCCTATGATATCTTAATGTAGATTAAAAACTTCTTGTTTGCACTGTCATAGTGGCAATCATGAATACTGTGCAAAGCAGATGAAGAGCCGCGACATGTCTTTTGGGATATGTTGGTTTTAAGCATTGGAAACTAAATACAAGCCAGCCTCTATCACGGGTGACCCCCTTCATGGATTACTGCCTTGTTGTGGCAAAGGGGCTTGCGTAATTCAATGAAGCTATGAGCTATGCTGTGTAGGTCCACCCAAGACAGAAAGGTCATAGCAGAGAGTTCTGACAAAACGTGATCCACTGGAGAAGGAAATGGCAACCCACTCCAGTATCTTTGCCATGAAAACCCTATGGACAGTACCAAAAGGCAAAACAATATGAAGCTCGAAGATGAGCCCCTCAGGTCGGAAGGCATCCAATATGCTACTGGGGAAGAGCAGAGGATTAGTACTAGTAGCGCCAGAAAGAATGAAGTGACTGGGCCAAAGCCGAAAGGACACTCAGCTGTGGATGTATCTGGTGGTGAAAGGAAAGTCCGATGCTGTAAAGATTTTTTCTCCATAGGAACCTGGAATGTAAGATCCATGAATCAAAGAAAGCTGGACGTGGTCAAACAAGAGATGACAAGACTGAACATCGACATCTTAGGTAATCAGCGAACTAAAATGGACAGGAATGGGTGAATTTAATTCAGATGACCATCAGGTATACTACTGCGGGCAAGAATCCCTCAGAAGAAATGGAGTGGCCAACATAGTCAATAAAAGAGTAGGAAAAGCAATACTGGGATCCAATCCCCAAAATGACAGAATGATCTCAGTTCGAATCCAAGGCAAACCATTCAATATCACATTAGTCCAAGTCTATGCCCCAACCACCAGTGCTGAAGAGGATGAAATTGACCGGTTCTATGAAGCCCTACAGCACCTTATAGAACTAACACCCAAAAATGATGTCCTTATCATCATGGGGGATTGGAATGCTAAAGTAGGAAGCCAAAAGATAACCAAAATAACAGGCAGGTTTGGCCTTGGAGTACAAAATGAAGCAGGGCACAAGCTAATAGAATTTTGTCAAGAGAATACGATGGTCATAGCAAACACTCTTTTCCAACAACCCAAGAGACGGCTCTACACATGGACATCACCAGACAGTCAACACAGAAATCAGATTAACTATATGCTCTGCAACCAAAGATGGAGAAGCTCTATACAGTCAGTAAAAACAAGACCAGGAGCTGACTGTGGCTCAAACCATGAGCTTCTGAGTGCAAAGTTTAGCTTAAACTGAAGAAAGTAGGGAAAAGAACTAGGCCACTCAGATGTGAATTAAATCATATCCCTGTTGAATATACAGTAGAGGTGACAAATAGATTTAAGGAGTTAGATCTGATAGACCGAGTGCCTGAAGAACTATGGACAGAGGTTCACAACATTGTACAGGAGGTAGCAACTAAAACCATCCCAAAGGAAAAAAAAGCAAGAAAGAGAAATGGCTGTCTGAGGAAGTCTTGCAAATAGCTGAGGAAAGAAGGGAAGCAAAAGGCAAGGGAGAAAAAGAAAGATATGCCCAAATGAATGCAGAATTCCAGAGAATAGCTAGAAGAGATAAGAATGCCTTCTTAAATGAACAGTGCAAAGAAATAGAAGTGAACAATAGAATAGGGAGGACCAGAATTCTTTTCAAGAAAATTGGAGAGATGAAGGGAATGTTTAATGCAAAAATGGGCATGATAAGGGACCAAAATGGCAGCGACCTAACAGAGGCTGAAGAGATTAAGAAGAGGTGGCAAAATTACACAGAAGAACTATACAAGAATGAGCTTAACGTCCCTGATAATCACAACGAGGTGATCACTGACCTCGAGCCAGAGATCCTAGAATGTGAAGTGAAGTGGTCTTTAGAAAAGCTGAGCAACAATAAAGGTAGTGGAGGTGACAGTATTCCAGCTGAGCTATTGCAAATCTTAAAAGACGATGCAGTAAAAGTGTTACACTCAATTTGCCAGCAAATTTGGAAAACTCAACAGTGGCCACAGGATTGGAAAAGATCAGTTTACATTCCAATTCCAAAGAAAGGTAGTGCCAAAGAATGTTCAAACTATCACAACATTGCACTCATTTCTCATGCTAGTAAAGGGATGCTTAAAATCCTACAAGCTAGACTCCAGCAGTATGTGGATCGAGAACTACCATAAGTACAGGCAGGATTTCGAAGAGGCAGAGGAACTAGAGATCAAATTGCCAACATACGCTGGATCATGGATTAAGCTAGAGAGTTCCAGAAAAACATCCACTTCTGTTTCATTGACTATGCTAAAGCCTTTGATTGTGTGGATCATAACAAACTGTGGCAAGTTCTTAAAGAGATGGGCATACCAGACCATCTCATTTGTCTCTTGAGAAACCTATATGTGGGCCAAGAAGCAACAGTGAGAACTGGACACGGAACCACTGATTGGTTCAAAATTGGGAAAGGAGTCCGGCAAGGCTGTATACTATTGCCCTGCCTATTTAACTTATATGCAGAGCACATCATGAGAAAGGGAGGGCTAGATGAATCAAAAGTTGGAATTAAGATTGCCGGAAGAAATATCAACAACCTAAGATATGCAGATGATACCACTCTAATGGCAGAAAGTGAAGATGAACTAAAGAGCCTCTTGTTGTGGGTGAAGGAGAGTGCAAACTTGGGTTGAAACTTAACATTAAGAAAACCAAGATCATGGCATCCGGCCCTCTCAATTCTTGGCAAATAGAGAAATGGAGGTAGTGACAGATTTTATTTTCCTGGGCTCCAAGGTCACCACAGACGGGGACTGTAGCCAAGAAATTAAAAGATGCTTGCTCCTCGGGAGGAAAGCCATGGCAAATCTAGATAGAACACTAAAAATTAGAATCATCACCCTGTCAACAAAAGTACATATAGTCAAGGCTATGGTCTTCCCAGTTGCAATGTATGGCAGTGAAAGTTGGACCATACGAAAGGCTGAGCTCCAAAGAATTGAGGTCTTTGAACTATGGTGCTGGAGAACACTCCTGTGAGTCCCTTGAACTGCAAGGAGATCAAAGCAGTCAGGAGATCAACCCTGACTGATCTTTAGAAGGCCAGCTCCTGAAGCTAAAACTCAAATACTTTGGCCACCTAATGAGAAGGAAGGACTCACTGGAGAAGAGCCTAATGCTGGGAAAGATTGAGGGCAAGAGAAGAAAGGGACGACAGAGAATGAGGTGGCTAAATGGAGTCACTGAAGCAGTACGTGTGAGCTTAAATGGACTCCAGCAGATGGTAGAGGATAGGAAGGCCTGGAGGAACGTTGTCCATCATCACTTTAAAGCGATGTCTAATCCCATCTCAATTTAACCAATATATGTTGGCTGAATAATTTCTGTTCACCTCTTTGTTCTTCGTGGTGCAGAACCAAAGAGGGGTCTCTTTGTATCTACTTTACATTGAGTATTTGTTTTTTTGGGGAAAATAATATCTGAGGTTCACTTTTAAAGAAATAAAAACATTTCAAAGTTAAAAAAAAAACCTTAAGCGATTAAATTCCAAACTTAGTTCAAAGAGGACTCAGTATCAGAGAGTGCTGTGGCTCAGTTTCCAGCTTTCTTAGTGCTGAAGTCACCTGAGTCACCTCTTGGCTGCTCAAGAACCAAACTGGCATGTAGCAGAGATGCCAGCCTACAGGCACCCAAAACTACACACACTAGTGCATTCTTCACTAGTTTCAGCTTCCAGATATTGTTCAAAGGTAACATAATATTGACCAATTTTAGCCTTCCAGAAGGCCATGAAAAACTAGCCCTTCCCCCAAGCATTGGGATAGGGTGGGGTTGACTTAGTTTATTTATTTATTTTATTTATTTATTAACTATTTAGTTAATAGTATGGTTGGCCTGGTACCTGATGGGAAAGATTTATTCTGTTTCATTCTTTGTTTTCACTGGTTCTTGGGAGCCACCTAAGAACTTTATGTGAAATCTGTGTCCATGCATGCTCTTTAAACAAACAAACAAACAAACAACAAACAAACTTGGGGCAAGATATCATCATTCCATTAATGATACCCATTTATGGTGCCATTGAGGCTCTGTTCCAGTATCTGGAAAATGTGCAGGAGCAGTGGGCTAATGCCTCCTTAAGTAACACCAGCTGCCTGCAATTAGTGCAGGTTCGCATCCCACCAGGCTCAAGGTTGACTCAGCCTTCCATCCTTCTGAGGTAGGTAAAATGAGGACCCAGATTGTTGGGGGCAATTAAGCTGACTTTGTAATAATGCCGCTTGGGGTGTGTGTGTGAAAGCCCTAATAAGCAGGCATATACATAGAATGAAGGCTACTGCTAAGCTTGTAAGCCGCCCTGAGTTTTCGGAGAAGGGCGGGATATAAATGGAATTTAAGAAAAAATCACCTAAAATATTTGGGGCTTGAAATACCCTGGACTCATAAATTTTCCTCTTCATATCTGAAGGGGCTAGCATTTCCCCATACAGAGTTTGGTGGACAATTTGGGGCATCTTCATGAATTTATAACTCCTAGATTGAGGTTTTTAGACCTGGTATAGGATGCTGCTATTATTATTATTATTATTATTATTATTATTATTATTATTATTATTATTATTATTATTATTTATTGTTGTTGTTGTTGTTGTTTATTTTTATATATTTTTGGGATTTAGCCCTTTGTGTAAAAATAATGTAAGTTGTTTTAATTAATTAATTCTGGACATGAGTCAGTGAGCAGAGATAAGAGTCAGGAAGACCTGCCAACATTTGTTGTTATGGTCCAATCAAGGGTAAAACTGATGTTTAACTATCTAGATAATATGAAATGGATTATTTTGCTAGAAATTCATAAGATTAAAGTTACAAGTTCTCTGATATACTGTATTGTGACAGTTAGGTATAGTTGATCTATCTGATGATCTGTATATATCACAATAATTCTATCTGGCATTGTACATTTGTGATAAATATCAAGAACACATCTATCCAGTTAGGGAAGGTTGAACACAACTATAAATTAAATGCATTTTTCTTCTTAATATTATTTTATTAGGGTTTTTGTTATATTAAAAGTGAAACTGAAAATATTGAACCCCATCACCTATATGGATCAATTTAAGGTGTAATGATGAACAATACACATTGATAGCAGCTTCTATTAATAACTATGTTATTTTACAATATTATTTTATGTTAGTCTTTTAGTGCATATATTTGTAAGCAAAGGAATAATGGTTGGTCTGTCTTTCTGGTGTGATTTTTTGCTGGAAGAAAAGAATAAGAAGAATTAAAAGAGGAACACCAAAGGAGTTACTCATATGTAAGAATATATTTTATTCTTTCTTTCTTTTAGTAAAAAAAGATAATTCTTATTCCTTTTAAAGCAGAATTTTCCTTTGGATCCCCTGCTGTCTGTAGAAAGGGAAATGGAAAATCACAGTTGTTCAGTTGGACAAGAACAATCAGATGTAATAGTTTGGATTCTACTCAAGTGGCACTACAGTTAGTCACTTATTATTTGTCTTAAAATTATTCCTTCTGGGTGAATACTTTCCAGACCCACTCATAAAACTACCCCATCACATAGCTTCTTGTCATCCCCTTCTCACAAAGCAGTTCTCCCCTTGTCAAATTACTTGGTTACAAAGTCTGTCTCACAGAGATCTGCTCAGCAGAAGAAATGAAAATGCAAGAAGGTATAGGGACTCAGAAACCCTAATCGTATAAATGACAAAAAGTTTAGTAACAATATATCTTTAGCAGGCACAGAGTAATAATGCCTGTGACAGGTTGCATAGGTGAGGAAAATTTTGTAAGCAGATGAGACATACCATCTGCTCCTCTATAATGCTGTGAATCACAGCTATGCAGGATTATATATTGTACATATGTATCATGAGAAACATTCTTTCTAATGTGTCTTCCTCATAAGCATTTTACTTTATTGTCCCCTGACAACTTTCCAGAATATAAATCCTATTCTCAGAAAGAGTGATGACTAATTAAGAGACCTGGAAACATATGGTTTAAATCATATTTCACTTTATTTGAAATGGTTAAACAATGCTAATCAATATTAATACATCTACAAATATGGGTATATGCCCTCTTAAATCTCCCAGGACATTAATTACCATTATTTTAATCCTTTTAAGAATTAAATAGACATTCAACTATCAGCAAATTTGTAGATGTTCCAACTTTAAGTCTCTAGAGTAGGTGTAAAAGATTTCATTTCAGGTTACTGCACATATATGTCTTTTAGGAGAGAGAAGTATTTTAAAAGGAATGTGTGACTTTAAGGTTACTAAATCAAGCAAGATTTTTCCTGTTTTAAACTCAAGGGAATTTTCTTTTGTTCTTTTTTTCCAATTTGCTTTAATACCTATCTCTCTTTGTCCTTGGCCATGCAAATCAATTAAAAGCAGTTTCCAGGAACTCTTCAAAATCAAAATTTAGTCCAGATCAGAAATCAGGGGACATATTTTAAATATGCAATTACAGGACTATTAAACATTTTAATTGGACATAGATAGATATGTTATTAAGAGGTGTGCTGCCCTTCCCTGAAGAAGATCTATGCCTGTACTGGTCTGTGTTGTAAAATGTAGAACATGGAAGCAGAGGTCATTCAAATGCTGGCGTCCTGTTTTGAAAAACCCAGGCCAAATTGTCAAGAAGGAAGATGATCTTAACAGAGATAGCCATATCAGCTACTGAGCAACAAGGGAAAACATGTCTTAAGTCCAAAATAAGAGGGCATTTACAAGTGACTTAAGCAGATACCTCCCTAATTCAATAAGTAATGGGGGGACAAGGGGAATGAAGCACACCGAGACTTGCAAATTTATGTCAGCTATTATATAGACCCAACCATGAAGTCAACTCCACAAAAAGCTAATGATATTTTATTAATATTGGCTACAGTAATAGAATTTTGCAAATCTGACTGTGCTTTATATTACCTGATTTATACTCATGTGAGTTAGGGAGGTGTTTACCTGAGTCACTTGTGCATGCTTCCAAAAATCAGGTATGAAGAGATCTAAGGGTTGCAAGATTAACCAGGATGCACATCTAGGAGCAGAAGTCTAACATCAATAATTGCTCTAGCACTGATATTGCCAAATATTGAGATAGCTCATAATCATATGCATAAACCTTCTCTGTGGAGTCAGGGCTTTTTTTGTCATAGAACGCACCAGATCAGAGTTCCAGCACCTTTTTGCAATGGATTTTCCAAGTTTTAAAAATAACTTTTGAAAATTTGATGTTTGGTCCATGTGGACTTGAATTGCCCTGTTGAGCATAACAGTCAGCAGCAAAATCCTTAAAATGGTGCAGGTGGGCTGCTTGTGTGTTGAGTCCGATGCATGGGTACTTTGTCTACACTGGTTGTGATGGTGCTGCTCGGCTTGTGGCACTGCTTGGCCTGTGATTAGTCATGTGGTTGCAGGTTGAGTGCTTACTGCGGGCAGTGACCATTATGTTTCGTTACATAACTGACGTTTGTGTGGGGTGTACAGTGATTGACTACTTGCGAAAGGTAAATAATTTCTTTATTTTAAAAAAATTGTTGGTGAATTGAAAATCTTTTTTTAAATTTTTAGTGTAAAAGTGTGACTCCATATTTAAAAATGAAAAACATATATATATGTTAAGCAACTGATTGACAAAATTTAATTCACCCTCAAGGATGATTACCCCGCACACACCCTGTGCCATCTGCCTTCATCATTAAAGTAATCCCAACACAGTTGGAGGATGCCATTCTATAAACTTGGCCTAGGCTTTCATTTTTCGTTGAAGAGAAATCTTATCTTTCTGAAACAGTGTACATGTTTTTCAAGAATAGTGCTCTGAATTTGAGATAAAAGCTTGCATTATAAATGGACAAAGCATCCTGCCAGAGATTATAATAAATCTTCCTTCAAATATCACTCTGATTTATAATGTATAATACAAAAGAATAGATACACTTTAGATGAAATAGACACTTCTCACGGTGCTATCTTTGTAATCTTCCCTAGCCCTTCAAAATGTGAATGGCCAATTCTGAATCACATGCAGAATGAGGTGAAAGTACTACACTTGACTTTTCACTTTTAATTTAATGGTAGACCTTAAAAAGAGTTGAGAAAGACAATCCTTTTGCTGAGCACAATGACTTCATTTCTTTCATAGAAAAAAAAGCCATTCCCTTATGTCAAAAGTTCATGTACAGTTATTACCTTCAAAATGTCATGGTTACACTTTTAAAATATGTTGGAGAAAATGGGAAGAATAAAAACAACGCAAAACAAAAAAAGTAGCATACCATGAATATTTTTGAATGTATTTCATGAACAGGACTGTAAATGTTTTTAGATAATTTAAAAGACCACTGACATGCAGCCTTCTGTGAAAGAAAGGAATACTTTGCATATAAAAAAGTAAGCATATTTCTACTCTTAACCCAAACTTTAAAATGTTCCCCATTTTTATTTAAAAACCTTCATTCTATTCTTTCATAAAATAAAATATTTTTAGTTTCACATAATTACTTTTGAGTCTTTGTAATTTGGGCCACAACATCAATATTTAATGATAAAGGTAGTTTTTATTGTGGAAATCTCAAAATCCATTTAAATGGCATGGCTGACACCAGTTTGATCTGTCACAGTAGGATTAGTGTAGTTGGTTCACATAGTGTGGTGGGATGGAGGGTTTGTTGTCACTGTGTGTTGGGGGAGAGAGCACAGGGGGAGGCTCAGCTAATCTCAATGTACACATGTTGTACTTTGACAATAAAGGATTATTATTATTATTATTATTATTATTATTATTATTATTATTATTATTATTATTATTATTTGAAGCAATGTGCAGCAGACAGGCAAATAGCAAAATCTAAATCAGCAAACTACAAAGTTTAACCATTGCTATTTTCATATCTTATCATTTCCCTTTCATTATGGACAATAAGATACACCTGATTCAAAAATTATATTTTTTACTTTGTTTACACCCCCACCCAAAAAATCAACAACAACTGAGCATGGAAACTTATCAAAGAAGCAGAAAAACTCCACATGATCATTTCCCCAGTTTTAATGTTTCTAGTGCAATACTTTGGACAACAAACTGGGTGATAAAGAGAACCTTCCTATAATTTGCCCCTTTTGTGATTCTGTAGTCCCTCTTTGGGGTAGAGTTGGGGTGACTAGATGGAGTTGAGCATTTACTGGCCAGATGCCCTTTCTGACACCTATGTGGAATTCACAGCAGATATTTTTTTTTTGGGGGGGGTGGCTAGGAAAAGAAAATCTACCACTACCTAGGTTTCTACTCTCAACCTTCTGAGTAGCAAGCGAGAATCTTCACCACTAGGCCATCATGCCACTCAGAGAGAACCTTCCCATCTAATCATGAAATAAACCAACAAATACTTAAAGACTCTTAGCAAATCAATTTATGCTCTGTTCTTATGGATCATGATGCTTGGAGCAGAAACTAAACCAACTAATCAACCAACCAACGAACTGGCTTTATCTCTTTCTGCCTCTTTTTCAAACATTTTGAAACTTAAAGCTACCATAAAAATATAATGTTGATGTTTGTATATATGATGCATATTTGTTTATCATATATGTGTGTGTGTGTGTGTATGTATGTGTGTATACATACATACATACACACACACACACACACACACACATATATAATAATACATACATATATATATATACATATATCTCATCCATGGATGAGAATCTCAGAAGGGTATGGCTGACTGATGAGAACAAATGTTTGAAATGATCATATCGGTCTCCCTTTATTCTTTGTTAGCAAGCCAAAAAATTATATATATATATATATATATATATATATATATATATATATATATATATATATATATATATATATATATATATACATACATACATACATGTTTAAGTATTTGTCAAAGCTATAGCAAGGTAATCTAAGAGTTAACATATGACACATATTTCTCCCCTTGCAAAAAGGCTAACAAAGCGAGAGAGAACCTGTGGCTCAAGAAGTAAAAACACTGCCTAACGTGCAAGCAGCCCAGGTTCGAATCTCAGAAGGGTATGACTGACTGATGAGGACTAATGAGTCCGAAATGCATATCAGCCTCCCTAAATTCTTTGTTAGTAATTTACACATATATGAACTGTCCGGTGTGACTACAGCTTGTTCGATGGCCTTTGAGATAAGACTGAAAACAGGAAATAAAGATTTGCCCCATGTTTAGGGCCTAGCAAGGTAATCTAAGAGTTAACATATCACACACACACACACACACACACACACACACACATATATATATATATATATGTGTGTATGTGTATGTATATGTATGTGTGTGTATATGTATGTGTGTGTATATGTATGTGTGTGTATATATATATATATATATATATATATATATATATATATATATATATATATATATATATATATATATATATATATATATATATATATATATATATATATATATATATATATATATATATATATATATATATATATATATATTGTTGAAGCCACAGGAACTTTGGGGGGAAGTGATCATGCAGTACTGGAATTCAACATTCTGGAAGCACAAGCAATATAACACAGTCAAACTAGAGTCTTGAACTTTAAGAGAGCTAATTTCAATAAACTTAGAGAGAGCTTGGGAAGGATTCCATGGATGAGAATCCTAAATGGAAAAATGACTCAAGAAGCTTGGGAAATTTGGAAAAGTGAGATAATAAAAGCCCAGTCTAGCACAATACCAACAAAGAAGAAAAATAACAGCTCTCAAAAGAAACCAGCATGGCTGCATAAAGAACTCTCTGATAAATTGAAAGACAAGAATAACAAGTAGAATGAGGGGCACATAACTAAGGCAGAATATCAGCAAATAGCCCAAGCCTGCAAAGATGAAGTAAGGAAAGCTAAGGCTCAGAATGAACTAAGGCTTGCGACCAAAGTCCAAAATAACAAAAAAAGCTTCTTTCAAGATGTAAAAAACAAGAAAAAAGTCAAGGAAATGATTGGTCCATTAGTGGGGGAAAGTGGCAAGAAGGTGACAAGCAACAGGGAGAGAGCAGAACTATTTAACTCATTTTTTGCATCTGTCTTTACACAAAGGGAAAAAAACAACAACAATCCAACCTATCAAAAACTGTACCATAAAAAAACCAAATAGAAACACAAGTTAAAATAGGCAAGAAAATGGTAAGTAAGCACCTGTCCAGTCTAGACGAGTTCAAATCACCAGGACCAGATGAATTACACCCCAAGGTTCTCAAGGAACTGGCAGATGTGATCTCAGAACCACTGAACTATATTTTTCAAAAATCCTGGAACACTGGGGAACTACCAGAGGACTGGAAAAGAGCTGATGTAGTTCTCATCTTCAGAAAAGGGAAAAAATAGATCCAGGAAACTACAGACCTATCAGCCTGACCTCAATACCTGTGAAGATTCTGGAAAAGATAATCAAGCAACAAATCAGCGAACACCTAGAGGCAAACAAAGTCATTACTTGGATTTCAGTAAGACATTTGATAAAGTAGATCACACCCTACTACTTGATAATCTAGAAAAATGAGCATCACCACCAGATGGATTTGTAGCTGGCTGACTGGTTGTACTCAGTGTGTGGTCCTTAATAGAACTGCTTCTACATGGAGGGAAGTGTGTAGTGGGGTGCCCCAGGGCTCTGTTCTGAGCCCAGTGCTCTTCAACATCTTCATCAATGATTTGGACGAGAGGATAGCTGGGGAACTCATCAAATTTGCAGATGACACCAAGGTGGCAGGAATAGACAACACTCCAGAAAACAGGTTTAAGATACAGGAGGATCTGGACAGACTATCTAACAAAATGAAATTCAATGGTGAAAAAAGTAAGGTTCTGCATTTAGGAAAAAAAATCAAATATACAGGTATAGTATAGGTAGTACCTTGCTCAATAGTAGTAACTGTGAGAGGGATCTTGGAGTCCTAGTGGACAATCCCTTAAATATGAGCCAGCAATGTGCTGCAGCTGCCAAAAAGCCAACACAGTTCTAGGCTGCATTAACAGGGGGATAGAATCAAGATCACATGAAGTATTAATGCCACTTTACAATGCCTTGGCAAGGCCACACTTGGAATACTGCATCTAGTTCTGGTCACCACACTGTAAAAAAGATGTTGAAATGCTAGAAAGAGTACAGAGAAGAGCAAAAAAGATGATTAGGAGACTGGAGGCTAAAACATATAAGGAACGGTTGCTGGAATTGGGTATGTCTACTTTAATGAATAGAAGGGTGAGGGGTGATATGATAGCAGTGTTCAGTATATTGCAAACTACTTTGCAAGAGATGGAATCAAAATTAAGGGCGCCTATTTAAATCACTTAATATTTGCATATGATTATGTTTTCTTTTCACAAGACCTAGAAGAGCTACAAAGACACATACAAGAGTTGCACAAAGCAGGAGAACCATTTGACTTAAAAATAAACCTGAAAAAGAGCCAGGTTATGTTTACTAAATTCACCAAGTAAAGAAAATAATATATATCCATTGAAGAACTAGACATAATAGACCACTACATATAAGTTGACCAATGGATCTCAATGGAAGATGATACAATAAAAGAAATTGAACAGCGTGTTAAATGTGGTGGGCAGGCATTTGGCAAGGTAAGCATAATTTTAAATCTCCCCCTATGCCTGATGAGAAAAGTTTTCAAACAGTGTGTGCTACCTGCTCTAACATATGCCAGTGAATCATGGACACTTACCTCACAATTGATAAAAAAGCTAAGAGTGGCACAAAGAGTCATGGAAAGATACATACTCAGTATTGCAAGATAAGATAGAAAGATCCGCACATTGATTAGAGAACAAATGAAAGTATGTGATATCATCAAGAGAATAAAAGAATTGAAATGGAAATGGGCTGGTCATGTAGCAAGAAGAACTGATGGCAGATGGACCAAGACAGTCATAGAATGAATCCACTTGATAAAAAGCATCCATGAAAGAAACCTAAAACAAGATGGATTGATGGCATCAACAAGTATTGCAGGGCCAATTGGCAAAAGTAAGCTCAGAACTGTATTGGTTGGAAACATGTGGAAGAGGCTTCATCCTGTAGTGGATAGACATGGATAAGATGATGATGATGATTATGATGATGACACACACCTGTGTGTGTGCGTGCAGTTGCATACTCTATTTTTAGCATAACTACAGTACCATGTATGTACCAGTTCTGTTTAACTATCTAAAGCATACATTGAGTGATTGCCATTTGTATGGGGGAAAGGACTGCATATGGCTTTTAAGTGGCCTGCAAGAGACTGTACAATAAGAAAGGGCAAAGACAAAACTAGTATAAATTTAAATGATACAAATGAAGGGAATTAGAATAGTATAACAAAGTGTTACTGTAATTCTGCCAGTGTATTTAATAATTTTGCCTTTGTGTCTCATTAAGAAATACAATTTGATAGTAACTATTTGAGAGGTTCCCAGGACGATTAATACAAGATTTTCAGTGTCTACAGATAGCTTCTAAAGTGCATCACTGTGCATATAAAAAAATAGCTTACTATGTTCATTTTCATAAATAATTATGTTTAAATATTTTAATATTTCCTATATATTTCCTCCCTAAAAACAAAAGCGATCTGTAAATAGCAATACCGTGAAAATTTTATAGTTTCCTTCTTCTAACCATTGGTTTCCTATATTTGTTAAAGTGAAAAATTATGATATTTGAAATCTGCTAAAAGCTTATATTTTACATCGACAAAACATAGAAGAGACCATTCAAAAGAAAATCCTATAAAAGAGCTTTTACTCACATTTTTATGATTTTTTTTGCATATATTTGCCACTAAATGTTTTCAGAACTAGATATGACCCTACTCATATAGGGACAACAATAAAAACAAAGATAAATTCATTGGTGTCTTTTACGATGCTGATCAAAAACCTCGAATACATTTCTGGCATAGGACTTGTATGTGTTAACAAAAAAATCCTGACAAACTGCAAAATCTTGTAATCAACTGAATATGATGTCCATTGAAAGTGATGCTAGTGCTTATTTTTCAAATAAGTAGAATGATAAAGTCCTTTCGTATTTTAGAACTTGGGTGCATGTAACTTGTAGAATCTCTTTCAGGGTATCACAGAAATACCTGCCAATTTGAGATAGACATATATATATAATTTGAGAATAATAAGAATAATAATAAGAATATTAGGGGAGAACTCAGTTCACCTTTTGCTTTGCATTAATACTTTCCTAGCAGATTTATCTGATTCTACTGATTTCTGTAAGGGTTCATTATAATAAACTCAATAAAAATCAGGGTGATTTCTGATTACATGGACAGTAGATTTATTCCTCCATTACAAGCTCAGTAATTCTGTCTTGATTTATCCTACTGTAAACTATTTCATAATTAAGGGTGATGTGTTATATGATGCTACATTCCTTGGAATAAGATCCTATGCTTACTTATTGAGAGCATCTCCAACTGTGACACAAACTAAGGCTCTGCTCAGAAACTGCAAGTAACTGATTGGTTACTAGGAAGAAAATCCGACTTGTCTATGGCACTGGAAAATGTCCTGCCATTTTGAACTGAAACCAAATTTCATGTACATTTAAAAAAGTGGGCAGAGAATATATTAACAATCACATCAACTAGACATTTTGTTCAATTTCACATTTCTAGACTTGGAAATATGAAATTAGACACCTTAGAATATTAAAACTGCAATACAAAATGAGGATTATGCCTCTAAGAGTACATTTTACTTAGTAAAAGCCATATATTTATAGAACTTTAAAATTATTGGAGAGATAGCAAAAAAACTTAAATATGGAATGCGCAAAGTTTGAAGATGCATTTTATTTTATGTTTTGTTTTGTTTTTGCTAAGCATTCATTGTTTTAGATTTGCTTATTAGTTGTTTATTTTTATTTTTTTGGTAGTACCTTGTGTGATTTAGAAAAAGCTTAACAGAACTGGGCCTTATTAAGACTAGATAGGAAGTAGAAAATGATCCCTAAAGTAGCCAATTGCAAAGTGCTGCTTTAAGAAAACAATATAGAGATTGAGTCAGTTTAATGTTAAGACAGTTTTAGCGGTGAGTTTTATACTAGTGTTACATTGTAAAACAATGTGCTACATTACTAATAATTAATATATCACTATATTACTTTTGTTTTTTCAACTTCAAAATGGTGGAGATTTTATAGATTTCAATAACTGTTATTGGAAGGAGCTTCTGGGGAACAAATGTAAAATGAAGATGGCTCGGTGAAAAGCAGAGAGGACCAATGAAGAATGAAAGCTGGTGAGTAGACAGATCCTTTGATTATTCCTCTCTGGACAAGGAGAAGAGTTGAGTATCTTGAAAGTGCTTTAGACATTTGCTGCTCACAAGGAGACTAAAGACTGTGGTTTCTGGTAGGCTTAGAGCTCCGAGAAATAAGGGACTACCATCTTGCTCTAACTGTGGATAGTGGCTTTAAAATAACACAGAGTCCTCATACTTTGTTTTGAATTCCTTTTTTAAAAAAAAATAATAAAATAAAACTTACTAAAATTAGACACTAGAGAGAGCAACTAAAGGATAAGAACACTCAAACTCAACTGATAAATACAGAATTAAGCAAAATATTTTAACATTTGACATATTGACAGATATTTTTAAACAATGGACCCAGAAGTTAATTTTAATAGTTTCTGCCTTGAACAGTGTTTATGAAAGAAAACAAATTTTGCCTGACAAGATTGAAACTGATATGAAAGTGGATTTTAAAAAAATGAAATTGAAAAAGATGTTATACTGGATAAATATTAATAAGTAAAATGGATGTACAAATTACAAATTAAGACAGCGACATGCATTACTTTTCTATATTGGATTTGCAAAAGAGGCTTACTAAACTTTGAAGAATTTTGTGAGAAAGAACAAAGAGAAAAATTAAAAGGAATCAAGTTCTAGGACATTATTTGAAGAGACTAAAGATCAAGTTTTTTAAAAGTAAAAGGAATTAATGTAAGCTTGATTTATGTGATTAAAATAGGTATGTTATTATTTCTGGTCATCCTTAATAACTTTTGCTGACATCTTAACATTGTTGATTGATAAGAGGTGGGATATGGGAAGAAGAGATAGTTTCCAGAAAATGTTTAGTTATCCATTAGTAAACAGTTACATTACTAAAAATGTTTATACTTGTGATGAACGTGAAAGCCATATTTGTAAACATGTATGTGTGTGTGTGTTTATTTATATGTATATGTATATTTGTATATGTGTATATGCATATGTATATATGCATACACACACATTCCTTTTTCTGGACTATATTCTTTTTCATTTTCTACTTCTGTTTCTTAATTTTTCTGCACTTTCTATTTTTTTCTTTTCTTTTTTAGTTTGTATTAGTTTTTGTAGAGTTGTAATAATAATGTACATATAATTATAATTATAATCTTTTATAACATTATCACAAAAAACAAACACAGTATTCCAAAAGCCATATGAAATGAACCAGGAGCCAGGGCCACACCTAGACCATCATCTCTACCTTTCTGATTTCTATACTGAATATTGACAACATCCCCATAAAAAAGATTCCTCTTGTTGATAAGGCTTAAAATACCTAGTGGTGATTTCATGGATTCAATCCATCTGATAAAAAAAAAATCCTATATGTAAAAAACACAACAAGTAGCTGCAAGGTATTTTAGGAAGTATGTCATATCTGTGACATCTTGTGTTACTTCCAAAACTTTCAAAATAGTATATGTAATATGTCACATACAACTTAAATTAGGCTATTTTACTGCAACCAACTTTATTACAGAAGTAACCAATATAAACAATTTCATTATCTTTCATCTCTTCTTTCAACTCTCATTTCCCTCTCTTCTTCTATTTTGTTTGTTTTTCTTAGGGGCCGCACAGTAATACATGTGCTTGACATTCTTTTTTAATAAAACAATTCTTTTTATTATTATTATTAGGACAATATTCCCTTTATTACCTATATTACCTTTAGCCTTTCACATATGAGAAATAATAGCTGAAAGAGTGATATTTTTTTTTTCATTTTCTCATACATGAGGCACAAAGATAATGAGCAAACCATTGGACTGCATTAACAGCATGTGTGTCCAGATGATGGAAATTAATAGTCCCATTGTACTCTGCACTAGTTAGACTACATTTGAAGTAACAGTCTAAAGATAGACATTACATTTTAAGAGGGGAGTGGAGAAGTAGAAATGGGTTCAAAGGGAAAAACTTCCAAGATGATAAACATTTTGGATACTCATCCCTGTTCAGTAATAGTTAAATGGGGTTGTGTATGCTTAGCTTCCCAGAGAAGAGTAAGGAGAAATATGATAGCTGTTTCAACATATTTAATAAAGGGCTGCCATATGGAAAAAGATGAAAGTTAGGTTTTCAGAAGAAATAGAAAACAGAGCAAGTCAAAGAGACTGATTTATTTATTTCTAAAGAGGACTCAGTCTCGATATTAGGAAGAATTTCCTGATGGCAAGACTTGGTAAGTCTTGCCTAGAATAGTGATGGAATCACTTAAAGCTTTTAAATGGATGTTGGACAAAGCTATAATAAATGGTTTAGTGCAGTGTTTCTTAACCTCAGCAACTTTAAGATATATGAACTTCAGCTCCCAGAATTCCCTAGCCAACCAAGCAGGTTGGGGAATTTTGCAAGCTGAAGTTCATGCATCTTAAAGTTGCTGAAGTTAAGAAATACTGGCTTAATGGATTTCTTCACTGAGTAAGAATTAGAATAGATGTCTTTAGCTACCATCTAACTCATAATTATACAAGCCACAACCTTTTTTATGTTTTTGAAGCCTCTAATAGACTTTTTAAAAACATTCCATGGCAAAACTACAGGAGAAAGTGGGAAAACAATGTTACAGAATTGCCAGATGAAACATTCCTGGTCTGCTTACAGTGGGATGCCTATGAAGACCAGACATCAGGAGCAGACTGCAAGCTCATCTCAGTACAATTCATTTGATATGTTTCCATCCCTTTTAGATAGTTTTGCCTTCTCTATCTTAGAGTAGACATTTAGCTATATGAAACTTTTCTTTCTGCATGCAAAAATGCTGTCCTTTAATGCTGATCAAGGAAGCAGTAAAGACTTCAAAATCTGCATTATATGTATTTTTTTTTCTTTTTCTTTTTCTATTTATTTATTTATTTATTTATTTATATTTATTTATTTATTTATTGTCTTTGTCTTGCTTCATACTTATTAGAGGCTCCTGCTTTGGATCTGCTTGAGCCATGTTTGCCTCTGCATTGTCTTGAACTGGTGTGGAGCCATCATTTTTTGCATTGGGACTTTGGGAAAAGACTTAAACAGGACTAGCATAAGACTTTACATGCATAGAGAAGGCTTGGGGAATGTTCATGATTAATTGTGCAAATAAATGCATCTAATTTCTTACCATGTCTGTGTGCTTCTCAATTGGGACAAAGCAATTTATGATACTGGGGAACTTTAATTTGATGCCTGTGGACATAGATAAGATTGGATCAGAATTTCATGGGCACCATAGCAACCATGGATATGACCTATTATTTCTGACTTAACCCAAAGTGGGGCTACACTGCAATTCTGGTTTTTATCTCAGGGCAGTGACAACATGATGTAGAGTTGGGAAATATCATTAAAGTTTCTTGTCATGCAAAGATCACTACTTGTTGGCTTCATTCTGTTGCAGGAGATGGAACCTATTTGATCTACTTCAAGCTCCTTATGAATCATCTTAGGTTTCAAAGAGAGTTTAGGATTGTCTCTATGTCTCTGGTACAGTTTCATTGAGGCCTTAGTTATTGTTTAGAATGAGAGGGCAATGACAATCTTGAAATAAATCACACTTGCATGGATTCTCTATGCACATGGAACCTCCATGTTGCAGGAGCTGTGGGGGCAACATAGTTAGAATGCAGTATTTCAGGCTAATTCAGCTCACTGCCAGGAGTTCAATCCTCATCAGCTCAAGGTTGACAGCCTCCCATTCTTCAGAGGCCAGTAAGATGAGGATCCAGATTGTTGGGGATATACTGACTCTGTAAACTGATTAGAGAATGCTGTGAAGTGCTATAAAAGTCTAAGTGCTATTGCTAGGGCTATTGCATGTTCCTGGTTTTCAAAGGGACCCCAGATATTGAAGCAGTATAAATGTTGGCACAAGCATCACTGATAAACAATAAAAAAATCCAACTGAGCACAGGTAAGAACCTTCATTATAAATTACTTTGCAACTGATATTGCATCCACATAAAGCCAATTGTCAGTTATGTTTAGGATAACCTGGTGATTCCTAGATAAGAAGGGAGCAAGGAAACATTTATGAAGGTCCTTTTTCATTTTCTGCACTTGGTTTTAGTTATTGGTAGTGAAGGGGAGAGATCAAGTTTAAGGCCTGCTCCAAGGCTTAATGTTCAATCCAATCCTAATTAATATCTAAATGAAATCACTGGGTAAGGTCATCTGCTAGCATGACATAAAGTATCACGTTTGTCTATTATATTCAGCTGTATATCTCTATACTGGGCTAACCAAGTGATGCTGTTGGAGTATGTGAGGATTTAGATGAGAAAGAAAAGGTTTAGGCTAATTCTGGGAAGATGAGGCAATTGTAAATTTTGAGGCACCTGATTAGAAGATTATTCATTTTTAATTTTGAATGGGGTGGCACTACCCCAGGCAGACATGATTTGCAAGTTGGGGGACTTTATGGCTTTTGCACAGGTTAATCTTGAGCACCAACTGCAGCCATTTCAGGATTCCAGTCTTGCTCATAACTCATGTCTTAGTTACTTGTTGTCTGGATTGCTGATTACTATAATATACTCTATGTCATCCTACCCTTAAAGAATATTTGGAAACTGGAACTATGAGATGGGCAGCCATATGAATTGTTTACACAAAGTCAAGATGAAATTTGAAATTCAGTTCAAATATTCATATATTATTTTGTGTTTGCTTCATTATAGCTTACTTTCCCTCCTTTAAAACAGCTGAATTTCCTTGGCAGAAATATGATCCATCTTTTGACAAATGTTGCCTATCAAATATTCTGTGAGAAGACAAGACAGATTTTAGGAATTTTCAGAGTATAATTAAATCTGTTTTGAAGGACTATTTATTTGAAACATCTCCTGAATCTTTGCATGCTCAGCCTGACTTAGTGCTGAATTTAGGATATGAGCTAAATGAGTGCAAAAATGTATTATGCATAAATTAAAAACCTGAGATACAATTAAATACAGTATGGTTATAGTAATACTATTTTCCAAAGCCCTGTTAGATACAAGAAACCAGGAGCCAGTATAGAGTTCAGATAGCACTACAAGTTTATTCCATGCAATCTATACCCAAGATCATCTGATCTACTAATAGTCAAGGCAAATTGGCACCAGATAAAAGTCAACCAACCTCAAGGGGGAGGGCTGGACTCTTTTGTGGGTGTAGAGACTACAGACTGATAATATGTTTGACCTTGCCCTCAGATTCATCCTCATCCTCTCCTACAAGCCCTTTAGTTAGACCTGAGTAGTAGGTTTAGGGTTAAAGTGGGCTTTTATGCTTTTTGTTCATAAACTTAATTATATTTAAAACTTTTTTTCAATTTGCTCTTAATGAAACTCCATCCATTTTTATCTAATTAATATCAAACACAATCCTTATTAGGCAGCTTTGATTAAAAAGTCTGCTCATATTTCCAACTTGTATCTACTCTGTTATAAGGGAGAAGCTATGGAACTGGCAAAATCTATTTAGGCCATCAAATCCAAAACCTCATTCAGTGTAGAAATCCAAAATAAAGCCTCTCCAATTTATGTCTCCCTTTTTTTCTGTAAATCATCACATATACTCACTGGCAATTTGTTGTTGATTCTGGCTGGTTTAAGGGAATCATGATATACACTGCTGGGCCATAAATGTGGTAACCTTAAAGTGGTAGAGAAAAGCAGGTATTGGACTCATCACTTTCTGATTTATTTTCTTTGGGTTTTTTCGGGCATTTTATCCATTGCATATGGAAAGCTACAAACAAAGAAAGAGAACCATCATATGAGGTCTGATGTTTTCATAGTAATGATAATATTAGGCTGAGATTTACAGTAATCTAACCCAAAGATTGCAAGTCAATGTAAGACTAATTATGTCTTAACTATTAGTACAATGCTCAGATACTAATCTAAAATAGGAAGGACATGTTCTTTAATTAAATAACTTGTTATGCATATGTTAATACTGTCAGTAATTATATATTTTATATTAATTCATGTTCTCTCCCCCCACACACCTTTAACATTTAAAGCAATACTTAGGTTTCAACTGATAATTTTTTCCTCTGTATCTTTTCAAACCTAATTGATAAGCATACTAAAAAAAATGGTGTCTGGAAAAGAGGTAATTAACCTGTATGTTGGCAATATCTATGCCTTTTGCATAAATCTGAAATTTTCAGTGTATATAAGATGCCACCCAGTTTAGTACTTAGTGAAGTTGTGTCTTTATTTTAATAAAATCAATCTGGGCTACTGGTTTTTGTGAAATACGCCTATTTTCCAATCTTATCTATTTTTTGAAAAAAATGAGGTTATATTCATGCAATATGTCTAATAATATCTGATAACTTTAGCTAATGAATATCCTTTGTTCTTGATTCAAAAGAACGCTAAATTCATAATTCCCTATATAGGTTCAGAAAGCAATCAGGTAGGGAAAATATGACACACATTTCTTTTTAGATCATATACACACAGATCTATTTCACTGCATGGACACCTGATGAAAAGATTTACCCTCCCCCAAATGCTGTCTTTAATTCTAGTGGGAATAGTAAAAGGCTTAAGCGTAACTCTTTATTGTGTGTAATTGCTTCTAGTTCTGTACAATAAATCCAGTTTCAACATTTCAAAGAAATCAAAGACAAAGTAAGACAGGTAGAGATAAAAAGAAAATTGGTTATAAAATGTGATGCACATGAAGCACACAAAACAGCAAGACACTATGCCATGTATCCACACTTTTTAGAGGGGAATAAGCAAAAGAGGCAGTGAACCTTTAACTGACATTTTTTAAAGTTCAATAGACTTGGAAAAGACACTTGTGATGCTCACAGCAGCAAACATGTTGCTATTCTTACTTTTCCCTTTCTTTTCTTTTATTAATAGATCAAAACACAAACAAAAAAATAAAAGGCACCATGCAGGGAGAAAGAGAAAATGTCCAGAACAGGCAGAATCTTACTCTTTTAACTCTTGCTGCTACCACCCCATGTGTCTGTACAGGTATGTAAGAGAGACTGATTGACTACTACAGAATGGAGAAGGAGTTTTCAGATAGACATCATTCTCGAGAATAAAATAGATAGGAATTTGTTTTGATCATTTTTTTTTCTTTTTTGGGGGAAGGGGAAAGGAGAATATTTTGCCAATGATTTAAGAGAGAATAGAATAGAATAGAATAGAATAGAATAGAATAGAATAGAATAGAATAGAATAGAATAGAATAGAATAGGATAGGATAGGATAGGATAGGATAGGATAGGATAGGATAGGATAGGATAGGATAGGATAGGATAGGATAGGATAGGATAGGATAGGATAGGAACTTTATTGTCACTTTAAATGCACTCTAATCAGTATACATTAAAATGAAATTTTATTGCATTCAGCTCTAAAAAAATACCATTATGCATATACTCCCCCACACACATATATGACACAGAGAAACATCACAATCTAGTTTAATGTGTACATAAATATATACATATCCTTCTCTGCTGTAGCATAGTGCCATTCCTATCGTAATGGAGGCAAAATACTCTTTAAAAATAGTTTTGTTCATACTTTGAGTAGATCCACTGAAATCAGCTTCACCCCATTAATTTTACACCTTGGGTGAAAAAAGACATTGCGGGAGGACAGCAACCCCCCTCCGAGAAAGAAATATTTTGAGAAATATTAAAAAGGCAGAAAACCAGGCCTAGTTTTTCTTAATAGCCCCAAGCAGAAACTAGGCAGAGGCCAGGTCTGTAGAAATGTAGATCTGATAATCCTATTCAGAAAGATTGGGTCCAGGAAGCTTGGAGCTGATGAGGTTAGAAAGACAAAGACCCCTAAAAACTACATACCCCACCAAACTCTAAAGACATGGCCTTTAGGACATAATAGGATTAACCCACCACCATTAGAATACCAGAAAGGCACACTGAAACTTAGGTCAAAGTTCATGGCACAGGAACAACTCCAAACACAAAAGCCCAAGAAGGTATATAAACCCACCACTCCCTGCTCCATGTGGTCTGTTTTCCCAGAGCCACATTTCTGTCTGGCTCTGTTCTTCAATAAACTACAAGCTTCTTTCTAAAGCAATCTCCATTTTGTTTATTCCTGGCTTGGACTGGACCCTGATTAAGATTTTTCTTTCAACCACATGTTCAGAAAAAGGCTTCCAAGGTGTTGAAAATACTACAAACCATAACTTACAGGGAATGGTTAAAAAAACCTAAGTATACCCTCAAATTTTATTATGTTATTTATATTTTTGCCATAAAATGCACAGCATATAACAGCATTTTACTATTTAATTGCTTTATAGTTAGAGACAACGCAACATACATTAAAACATATGTAACAATTAAAACGCATGCAGAAAAATAACATTAAAAATAGAGAACATGCTTTTCTTCATGAACATCCTAAAGCAAACTGTCACTCCCAATGCTGTTGTGTTTTTTTTCCATTACTTATAAGAATGTCAGATTAAAATTACCAGTTAAAAATTGCAGGTTTGCTTACTATGTTGTGATTGCAATCTTACAATAGTATATAGTTATCAAAATACGTAAAACATTTATTTTTTTTTAATAAAAAAAACAAGCCTCTTGTTTCTTCCCCCACCCTTATATAGTAAATAAGCAACTGATACATAAAAACGAAAGCCTTGTACATCAATATGCCACACCCTTTCACTTGAGAATTAGGGTGCAAGCGCGCTTCACATCTGACAACCTCTTAAAAATAATAATAGTAATAAAAATAATGACTATTTGACTATTAAAAGAGCATAAACATAGAACCTGAAGTTTACTATTATGTGTGCTAACAATGTAGTCTTCTAAATTCATAACGCCTTAAGTTGCTTAGAAAATTATACAAAATTCGGTTTATTGGAATACACAAATTAGAAGTTTTAATTGTTAACACTACGCATACTTTAAAAATGATTTGGAAAAGTGCCTTGAATTTCTCATGAATTTAGCACCTTTTATTCTTCATTTAGTTAGCTCAATTTTTTTCAGGATTCTGTTGCTTTAAGTGTCACATTAATATTAATGAGTGGATTCAATAAAGCAGCAGCCTCACATTTTTTTAGGCTCTCCTCTTTTTACACCTGTAACATGACAGCATGATAACCTCTCCCTCCTGCCAGTGGATGGCTATTTGGCACGGTAACCTGAAAATAGCCAAGGAACTTTAATGAACAGCAAGGAAGTATTGTCTGAGATCCAAAGGATTTCTTCTAAATCATTCTTGATATGTGTAAAACCCTTTACTCTACATATACAGTAAAAAAATATTTATGCACTATATAGATATAAAAAGCCTAGGTGAAGGAAACTATAATAAAGGGTGCCCCTTCTTACTTGGTTTAAGTATCACTTGACTTATTTATAGCAAATACATATAGTGACTGTTTGATGTGAAGCAAAACTGAAGTTTATTTATTCTTTACCCTAAAGTGAAGATAAATAGGTTTTCAGAACAGACCTTGCTCTGACAATAGGAATAAATGACTATGATTGCTGAACTATTTCAAGGAGACCTAGAGACTCAATATGCAAACTATCTCCTTCTATCATTGGAAGTACAGCCTTGGATTATTACTGACAGCTGAGATGCCATTAAGTAAAGGTCATACAGTCTATCGACAATAATAAATTTCAAGATTTGGAATCTTTTAGTTGAAGTCTGCTTTGGTACATACATCAAAACTGGATATAAGCAAACCAAATAAAATACAATATACATTTTTTAGGCTTGCACTGGAATTCAGTTATATTAAGGCTATTTTACATTTGATACTAAAAAGAATGTAGAAAGCAAACCAGCCATATAAGACACAATTTAATTTTCAAATACCCACCTATCATGCCTGATTGAAGTAGTGCAAAATAATTACTTGCTTCTAGGTGCAAGAAATCAGTGCAATTGTATCTTTGAATAAAAGCTCGATGTAAATACATGACATTAATTTAATTTTCAGCATGTATGCCTGATTTAAAACAACTTTAACTTTCTGGGTTAACTAATTGCAATTTCTAAATATGAAAAAATACCCATTGCTTGAAAACCATGAAAGGGAGCACATTTTCTTTTCTTTGTAAGTTATTTATTATAAAATATAGATTGACACTTCAGTGATGTTCATGAAGCTATAAAAGTTAATTCATCCTTAAGAAAAAGGAGAATAAAATGAGAACATTGTCTAGTATAAAATATAAGAAGAAAGAAAGAAAGAAAGAAAGAAAGAAAGAAAGAAAGAAAGAAAGAAAGAAAGAAAGAAAGAAAGAAAGAAAGAAAGAAAATAGAATGTACAGCTAAACATTAAGGGAAATAATAGCATATTTATATATTTTTGGGCCAAGGAAATGGTTGGACAAGTTAGATAGGGCTAGTGAGTGAAAGGATGTTCATGGAACACTAGAGAAATTTACAGTCTTGTGGTGTTCTTGGTGTTCTCTGAACTTAGTTGCTTGGAGATTTTCATTACCCCAGTAGGTAACTCATTAGTTTGAGTATGGATTTGTTGCCTGATTATATATAATACTATGCCCTGCCAGGAAAATGGAGACCTATTAAAATGAAATAAAATTAAAGTTTAGTTTAATTTAAAACATACAAGTTTAAATGAAAGAACTATCTTATTAATTCTCAAAATTATCAAAAAATTTTCTTCAAAGTACATTTCATAGACCATTTACAAGAACATATGAACAAATGTTTTTGTAAATTTTTTATATGCTCAGTTGTCTGTTTGTTTTTAGGGAAGTCTTTAACTTACATGGTACACAATGTATGAATTAATGCCCAACAAAAATTGTAGATGTGTGTGTGTGTGTGTGTGTGTGCATGTGTGTGTTTGTGTGGTTTTGGAAATATGCCTAAGAAAGAACAAATCATTAGCTACTTGATGCTTGGTAGTATTCCAGTCCAATAAATCTTATATAAGCTATGTATAACATATTAGTCTTATGTTTTGGTTGCTAAGAAACTGATTTATACACTAAAAAGTACCATTCCACCCAATAGAATGATAATTGACTAGTTAGAATTCCTAGATGTTGCATATGGATAATATGTGACTTGTACAGAAATAAAAAAAATCTTGCCCAATTCAAAAATGAATAATGGATTTTTTCTAGAGTGCTATATATAATATGACTGAAATAAAACTTATTATCTTGTGAAATTATTTTTTTAACACCCTTATTTTAGGAAGAGGAATGAGTTCACTTCAGAATCTTCCAGAGATAGGAGTTATTGACACACAGTTGTCATCCTTGAAAAAATAGAAATACACACACACACACAGACCTCTCTCACAAAGAGTTATTACAGTATTTTAAGTCCTGCATAATCATAAAACGTTGCCTGCTCAAACATCGGTTTTCTAACTTATCTCCACAGTGATGGGATGTACAGCATTCAAAATGCATTTCTCTACTTCTCATTTTTCTAAATGGAAGAATGGTTGAGTAATTCTTCAAAAGACCTAAATGGTCTAATTAGGCTGTTACATTTGTCTTAGCTACATATCATTTTAAAGAAACATTTTATTTTTTCAAACTATGGGTAGGAGTTCAGATTTTATTATTGTTGCCTATGCTGTGGCAGCGTCCTCCTCCTCCTCCTCCTCCAATTGCTAATTGAAAAAAGAAAGATCAAAATGAAAATCCAGTAGCAGCTAAACTGTTTGTAATGTAAGTGCCTGCAAAGAAGATGAAATTACATGTATTTGTTAGAAAGTGAATAATGTCACTGTAGGATTGAAAGTGAAAGAGGTGAAAAGGGAAGTAGATATTTAAAAATATGAAAAGTATCCTGCTGAATCAGTCAATGAATCAATCCAGCATTTCATGTTGCAAAGAGGACAAAGAGATATATAGAGAAGGCTTGCAATGGAGAACAAGAGAGTGATAGCCCCCTTTTACAACACCTCTCCAGCAGCTTGTATTTAAAATGCAATATAAATAAAGAGGTAATAGGGGTAATGTGTAGTCATCAAGATTAACAACTAAATCCCAAGAACTGGAACTCAAGATGCAGAAAGGACAACCTGAGCTGCTGGAAGTACTAGGCATTTTCACAATAAAAGAAAGAAAAGGAAAATGAAACTTCTGCATATAAGCAAACTTTCCTGTCCTTTCCTCTTTGCATTAGAGGTATTGTAGGGAATAAAGAATTTCTCAAGTGCAAGCAGGGCTTTTTTTTCTCATAGAATGCCCAGAACGGAGTTCCGGCACCTTTTTTGAATGGAACCTTGTGGGGTAGGCAAGGTGGGTTGTATGACATGTGTGAGTTCCGGCACCTTTTTCTTTTACAAAAAAAGCACTGAATGCAACATTAGTAAATATGCATGTGTAGGAACAAAGACATATGTGCAGTTATTCTTTTAAAAATATTCTATAGTACTGATGTAACTTAAACATGATTTATCCATTATAAATAGTTGTCCTAACCGTCCCCTGATGAAGCAATCACTCGAAGAAGCATGGTACAGTCGACAACCAGGATTCCTTTATTCATGAAGATCCAAGTTCTTACAAAGTCAGCGTTGGGAGCTAACTGCCCCAACACGCTTTTAATACAGTGTGTGTTTCCAGCCCTACCCTTTCCCATTCAAACCAGCATCTGGCTGGTTCTGGATAAAGAGCCTTGGTGGAGCAGTGGGCTAATGCCTCCTTAAGTAACACCAGCTGCCTGCAATTAGTGCAGGTTCGCATCCCACCAGGCTCAAGGTTGACTCAGCCTTCCATCCTCCCGAGGTAGGTAAAATGAGGACCCAGATTGTTGGGGGCAATAAGCTGACTTTGTAATAATGCCGCTTGGGGGGGAGGCGAAAGCCCTAATAAGCAGGCATATACATAGAATGAAGGCTATTGCTAAGCACATTGATTTGTGCTTTAAATTGTAAGCTGCCCTGAGTCTTCGGAGAAGGGTGGGATATAAATGGTATTAAAAAAAAATCCCACCCTTTTCCCATCTTCCCGCGCGGCCCGGCACCTGAGCTCCCGTACTGTCTCCTTGCCGAGCATCAGGTAGGTATGTGCCCCCCAACCCTTCTGTTGTGCTCCCCTCCACCACCCAGCGTGTCACCGCCACAGCCCCTCCGGCCCCACCCAACCTGGTGACTCCCTCCCACAAGCTCCACTGTAGTCCATTGTCCAGTCCCAGCTCCAGCCCGTCTGGCATCTCTGCTGAGGAACAGGCAGCTGCAGAGACGCGAATAGTCTGGTGGCTGCCCTCCGGAGTGCCTGTGGGGCCTTTCACCAGTCCCATCAACGCAGGCATGCCAGAAGGCCCTGGAGCAGCTGTTTGTCGGGGGAATGGCTGCGGGTCCTGCTGGGCTGCATGTGATGTCCGGCGTTTGACTGGCTGCTGGGTGTGCCGCTCCCAGGTGAGTCCAGCAACAGGGCTGTGCAGGCAGGCAGTTTGTATGCCCTTCCCTGGACACCCCTTGTGATGTCGGGCCCACGGGGCTCGACAGGCGGCTCCCCTTAACAGGGCTCCACCTGGAAGGCAAGAGGGAGATGTCACACTTGCGGTGAAATGCCCTAACCAACCACGGTGCTTGGACGTCCCCCTCTGCTACCCATGACGCCTCGGATGCCGGATACCCCTTCCACAACAGTAGGTATTGCACCTTTCCCCTTTGTACCCTGGAGTCAATGACATCCAGTACCTCGTAGTGCCCATTGTAAACAGGACCAGGGGACCCCTTCCCCACCCCTGCAGGGGCAGAAGCCTGTTTCAATAGGTTACCGTGGAACACCAGGTGAATTTGGGCAGCCTAAGCCGTACTGTCACTGGGTTGATAACCTGGGTGACTTGGAATGGTCCTATGAACTTAGGGCCTAGTTTGTTACTCGGTATTTGCAGACACAAATACTTGGTAGAGAGATACACCCAGTCCCCGACCCTAGGGGTGTGTAAAGGTTGTCATTTCCTGTCTGCCTGTTCTTTGTTTGTGCTAGCTGGTTTTTTTAATGCTTCTCTGGTTGCTTTCCACACCCCCTCCATCTGTGCCATCCATTCCCTGGGTTGGCAGGGGGGATCCATCCCCTGGCTGTACTCTGGGATAGGGAGAAAGTCATATCCAAATACCACCATGTATGGGGGGTAGCCAGTGCTGCTGTGCACTGCATTGTTATGGGCTACCTCTGCGAAAGCCAGCAGGTCCACCCAGTCCATTTGTTGGTAGGATACATAGCTACGCAAATACCGCTCCACCGTGGTGTTGACTCGTTCGGCTGCTCCATTGGTACAGGGATGATACCCGGAACTCAATCCCTGGGACAACCTGATGAACTGGACAAATTCTCGCAAGAATTTAGCTGTGAATTGTACCCCTCGGTCTGAAATGATATGCCTGGGCACACCATGTAAGCGGTAAATGTGAGTCAAAAACATCCACACCAATCGCTGGGCTGACAGCAGTCCTTTACATGGCACAAAGTGGGCCTGCTTGGAGAACAGATCTACAACTGTCCATATAATGGTATACCCCCGGCTCTCCGGTAACTCCACAATGAAGTCCATGGCTATATCTTGCCATGGCCAACAAGGATGTGCCACTGATTGTAAGAGACCCAATGGCTTTCCGGGCCGGGGTTTAGTAGTAGCACATGTATGGCAGTTCCATACATAGTCCTCGATATCCTGTTTCATGCCTGGCCACCAAAACTGTCGTCGTGCCAGTTGCAGAGTTTTCAAGAAACCAAAGTGTCCGGCTTGCTTGGCGTCATGGCATCTATATAAGACGACCGCTCTAAGAGGTCACGGAATGTACATTCTGTCTCTGTACCAGGCCAACCCTTCTCTTAGGGTCAGAAGGTGCAGATGTTGTTGTAACCAAATGTCCTCCTTGAGTGTTTTCCGTAGGCGGTGTGGCAGGTTGTTAACATCCTCAGACCCTGCGGCTTGTATTGTTTCTGGTTCACAGGGGGGTATAAGAGCCTGCACCACCTCCTCCCATCGGCTATCATATTGTGGGAGATGCGAGAGCGCGTCCGCCAGAAAATTATTCCCCCTTGGGACATACTTCAAAGTGAACCTGAAACGCCTGAAGTACAAGGCCCACCGGACGTGTTTCTGGGCCAACTTCCTTGGTGACTGCTAGGCCTCTAGGTTTTTGTGGTCCATCCACACCTCAAATGGCTTCTCCGCCCCCTCCAGGTAGTGATGCCACATTTCAAATGCCCACTAAACAGAGAAGGCTTCCTTTTCCCAGATGGCCCAGGCTCGTTTGGTGGCCGTTAGCTTCTTAGAAGCATACGCACAAGGCTGTAGCACTCCGTTGCCATTTTGTTGTAGCAGAACGGCCCCTACAGCTACGTCACTGGCGTCAGCTTGGACGATAAATGGTGCATTAGGGTCGGGGTGTAACAACACAGGTTCTCTGGCAAACATCCTTTTCAGCAATTCAAACGCCTGCTGACATTCGGCGGACCATGCCACCCTTAACCCCAGATGCGGCTTCACTGACAGCCGCTTGGTCTGCAGCAGGTCCGTTAGAGGCAACGCAATCGCGGCGAACGATGGAATGAACTGCCGGTAAAAGTTGGCAAACCCCCAAAAAGTTTTTAAAAGATTATTAAACCAAATTATTTTCACTAGTGTGAAACTGAGTAGAAGCCCTAATTTCAGATGTACTTCCAAAATAATAGAAATGGGAAAAAACATGTATACATGTGAATGGGAAACAAGAAAGAGTTCATATGGTGCATATATATGCAAATATACTTACATAGATATATATCACATATATACACAAATCACACACAGTGATTTTGAAAAGTTTAACAGTATGAGTAGTTGTTGAACAATAGCAGCAGTTTGAAGATTTGCATATATAAAAGATTAACACCAGGGTGGTGGGAGAGGACTTTTACCAAAAACATTTAAAAAAATCATATGTGGGTGCAAGATAACCAGTTTTAAGCTTCACAGTAAGGAATAGCTGTTGACTTATTTTATAAAAGAGAATAGACTGTTGTGTTTCACATTTTAAGAGTCCTACCTCTAACATTTAGTTTCTGATTGCAGAGTGCTGCTGAGTAATTTTCAAAAAAACAAACACTCTGATGCCAAATAAAGCCACTGCTGGTGTTTATTCTACATGCAGCCTGAGGCAACAGCATTTTTCAATATGAGTTACCCTTACTCTGTGATCATCGAAAGGGTATATGTGCTTGAAGGTTTTGGAACAAAACACACTGTACACTGAAATAATGATGCACGCAGATCTGTGTATATATAAATGAAATAGGGTTTACTCTTTTCTGTTTTAACAATGTGCTGCATGCATTCCAATTAGGAAAAAATTGCCCAATATGTTTGAAGTTATTTAGCATTTGTTCCTAGGAAAGAACTTCTAGAAATGGAAAACTTTTGAATTCAGGTATGAATTTTATTTTGGCTTATTTTGAATATGGTCACAATAGAATTCCAATTAAATCTTTCATAAACAGTCTGAAATATTAGTACTATTTTAAAAAGCCTTAGTAAGACCACACTTTAGAATACTGGATCCAGTGTGAGACACCATATTATAAAAAAAAAATTAGAAACTCTGGAAAGAGTGCAGAAAAAAGCAACAAAGACGATTAGGAGGCTGGAGGCTAAAACATATGAAGAATGATTGCAGGAATTGGGTAGGTGTAGTCTAGTGAAAAGAAAGATGGGGTGACATGATAGAGCTGTTTGAAGAGCTGCCATAATGAAGATGGGGTCAACCTATTTTCAAAGTTACCAGGAGGCAAGACAAGAAACAATGGATGGAAACTACTCAAGAAAAGAAGCAACCTAGAATTAAGGAGAATTTTTCTGATAGTGAAAACAACCAGTGGAATGACTTGCCTTCAGAAGTTATGTGTGCTCCAACTAAAGGCTTTTAAGAAGAGAATGGACAAACATTTGTCTGGAATGGTATATGGTCTCCAATTTCCTAGCCCGATTTCTTAACTACTAGACAAAACTGTCTCTGTATATTTTATACTGTACATACAGAAATTGTCATTGCATGCTATTGTGCAACATTGTCCATACTTAAAAATGTATATGTAGAACAAAACCACCATCTATTAGTCTTAGTTTTACAACATTGACACACATCAAGGAACAGAATTACGGAATATTTCAACATAAAAAAAGCAATTGGAGAGTTCTTAGTTCAAAACTGAGATAGAAAAACAATATCTTTATAAAAATGTTTTTTTAAACTACAATATGGTGGCATTTCTACCAATGCTACTGGTTTTCACTTCTTATAGAATTTATGCAAACAGAAAAATAAACTGCTACTGGTAGATTTTGAAATTGACAAAATGTATTTTCAGTCTATCTTTTCAAACATGACAAAAATGTATTTCCAGTTTTGTAATCAATATAGATGTCAGAGAAAAAGCACTTTTGGTCCAGAATTATTTAACATATTTATAAAGACTCTTTTGTTAAATTTCACAAAACATTTGAGAATTATTTAAGACATTTTTCTCATTACGAATGAGAATATTCCACGTAAGAATAAACATTCCAATGCAGCTGAAAAAATAACATTGGGAAGAAGATCTTTGGGGTCTTGCTCAGAAAAAAAGCTTTTACAAAAAATATTCACACCAATCTAAGTACCTGCATGACCTTTTCTGAGTGCAGAAGATAAACTGAGCCTGGCCTAATTAATACTTACTAGAATTTCACTAATGCTAGGGCTTTAGCTTAGATTTTAAAACCTAAAAAAACCAAAAAACCTGCAATAAAAATATGTTCTACTTCGTCTAGTTATCAAGAGATGAATTAAATTCAAGGGTTCCTCAATCTAAACGTGGATTATAATAGCTAGTAATAACTTCATGTAGGAAAACTCCCCCATCTTAATATACAAAGGAAATGAAAGTCCTTGCAATTATGGTATACACTTTTTAATTCTATGTGTTATGTTATTTATTTTATATGAAGCCCAAATGTAATCTTATCCCATTTTTCCAAATAAAATCAGTTTGATTAACCACAACTCCAAATTACATGTTAAAAATAACACTATTTTGTATACTATTGATGTTAAATGGCAGCTGATACAATCTTTGAAGTTTTGGTTTTTAACAGACTGTTTCTATTTTATCATTTTCATTTCATAGTCCTTATATTGCATGTCTATAGGGGAACTCATTGCCAACACCGAAATAAATCTCTTGTTATTATTCAGAGCTTTACTAATATTTTATTGAAATAATGTATCAAAGCATATTTTAAAACAGAAAAACATCCTAGGGAACATAAGGCAGTTTTTGGCAGTTTCTCACTGCTGCAACCCAAAAAGGTATGTATTTGCCATAAATTAACTTTCTCAAAAACTATTTAATGGTTTAGAGTTAGATAGTTCTGTTTCAGAAGTATTACAGCACTGACTTTGTAAAAAAAAATATTATTCATGTCCAGGTCTTTATGAAAAGCTTTATTTACTTCTGTTTTTCCCTCCCCTAAGACCACAAGGGGGGATCTCCAGACCAATAGATAGGTGATGTCAGTCTAATCCAGGTATAGATTATGTACAATATCAATAAATATTAATCTTTACCCCACACAATTCTCTGATTCACCACAAAGGATTATTTAGAACAGGGGGGAAGTATCAAAATCTTTGTTACTTCCCCCCCTCCGCTTGCAATATTAAAACATGACAGAATCCACCAAAAGTTATTTCAAATTGGGTAGGCATCCTCCAAAATGTTCTTTAAAATAAGAGCCTAGATAGGCAATGTGACATCAACTATGAATGTACATTCATAATAATTAAATACTCCATACAATGAACATAAAAGTATCAGCACTCAGGTTGATAAAAAATGTCAGGATTTTTGTATCATAATTCATATCATAAAGACTTTATTCAAATATCCTTTTATCCAATGAAGGGATGCTTACCATTTCTCTAGGTAATTGCGTTGACTGTCAAATTCCTCTTACCTTTTCTTTAACCTTTTTTCCCCCTATCAATCTGCTGGAATTTACCTTTCTGTAACTTAGTAAATAGTAAAGAAAGGTAAAGGTTTTAAGCTTCTTAGAGCAGTCATTTCATAAACAGTTTAAAGTTTTAAAGTTTAATAGTAATACTTAAGGTTGTATTGTTCATTAGTTTACAGCCAGTGGATTTTTTTCAGTGAAGGCAACGTGTGACATTAATGTACAGTAACTGATGCAGTTTGTACTAATTGCTATTTTTAGACACTTTTATTATTTATTTGTATCCTACCCTTATTATTTTTACAAAGAAGTCAAGGTGGCAAACATACCTCTCTTCCTTTCCCCCCCCACAATAACAACCTTGTGGAGTGAGTTGGACTGAGAGAGAATAGCTAGCCCAAGATCACCTAGCTGGCTTTCATGGGTAAGGCAGAGCTTGAGATTATGGTCTCCCATTTTCTAGCCTAGTGCTTTAACCACTAGACCAAACTGGCTCTCAAAAGTTGGTCGAAAAACCTAATTGCAATTGGCAAGAAATGAAGTGAAATATGACTCACTTAGGAAGGGTAATGCTAATCTGTGAAAGTGTCCTCATTATAGCTACTAATTGTGAATTCCATGATAACAAGGCAGGGAATAGAGTCCCACCCCAAACAGACTAAACTTTAGTCCTTGAGTCTATTTTGCCAGCATTTTCTGTCTTATATGGATAAAAATTATATGTTCTTCCTAATTAGGACAATTCTCAAATTTAGGCAACATTCAACGGTATTGGGACATTAACTTGTCTCTTTGTTGTTTGAATATATTGGCTTTCAGATAATAGACCAGAATTTTAACTAATAAGTATAACAGCTTTTAATCACAATTCAGGACTATTATCTTATATAGATTTCAATTAACCGTATTCATTTGCATACCAAATGAAATAGCTGAATTAATTAGGAACTTGAACCAAATTCTGAGCCATTACCTTTTTATACATGTTCATTCTGTTTCCATAGGGTACACTACAAAGTAGACATTATATATTTTAAGACACTTTTTAAAATCCAGAACCATGTTTTAAGGTTTAAAAAAATAAATGTTTTGATCCTCACAGCTGGGATCATTTCATAAGGACTTTGTATACATCAAATATATGTCTTATTTTTTAGAAGAATAGAATAGAGCTGGAAGGGACCATGGAAGTCTTCTAGTCCAGCCCCCTGCTCAAGCAGGAGACCCTATATCATTTCAGACAAGTGGCTGTCCAGTCTCTTCTTGAAAACCGCGAGTGATGAAGCACCCACAATGTCTGAAGGCAAGCTGTTCTACTGGTTAATTGTCCTCACTGTTAGGAAGTTTCGCCTTAATTCCAAATTGCTTCTCTCCTTGATTAGTTTCCATCCTTTATTTCTTGTGTTGCCTTCTGGTGCTTTGAAAAATAATTCAACCCACTCCTCCTTGTGGTAGCCTCTCAAATACTGGAATACTGCTATTATGTCCTCCCTAGTCCTTCTTTTCTCTAGACTGGCAATTCCCAAATCCTGCAACAGTTCTTCGTATGTTTTAGTCTTCAGGCCTTTAATCATCTTAGTTACTCTTCTTTGCACTTTTTCCCAATGTCTAAACATCATTTTTGTAACGTGATGACCAAAATTGGATGTAGTATTCCAGATGTGGCTTTACTAAGGCTTAATAAAGCGGCACTAATACTTCACATGACTTTCATTCTATGCCTCTGTTTATATAACCAAGGATTGTATTAGCTTTTTTGGCTGCTGCCACACACTGCTAGCTCATGTTTAAGCGATTGTCCACTAGAACTCCAAGTTACTGTAACTCCAGTTACTGTTTTGGAGCCAGGTTTTGCCTAATCTGTACTTGTACCTTTGTTTTTTTCCTGCCCAGGTGTAAAACCTTGCTTTTCTCCACATTAAATATCATTTTGTTGGATAGGGCCCATTTTTCAAGTCTGTCAAGATCTTTTTGGATTCTGAGCTTGTCTTCTGGGTCTTGGCTATTTCTGCCAGTTTAGTGTCATCTGCAAATTTGATGAGATTCTCTTCTATTCCCTCATCTAAGTCATTTACGAAGATATTGAAGAGTACTGGGCCTAAGACAGAACCTTGTAGTACCCCACTGCTTCCTTCCTTTCATGTAGATGTAGTATCATTAAGGACTACTTGTTGAGTATGGTTTGTCAGCCAGATACAAATCCATCTGGTGGTGATGTTGTCTATCTCACATTTTTCTAGCTTACCAAGAAGTAGGTTGTGGTCTACTTGGTCAAATGACTTTCTGAAGTCTAAATATACTAAGTCCACAGCATTTCACGGGGAACTAATTTAGTCACTTTGTCAAAGAATGAAATAAGATTGATTTGACATGATCTGCTGGCTACTAGTTATAACTTTATTTGTTTCTCAACATTCACAGATGTTTTTTGATTATTTTTTCCAGTATCTTCCAAGGTATTGATGTTAGGCTGATTGGTCTGTAGTTTACTGGATATGTTTTTTCCCCTCCTTAGTGCAGAAAAAGTATTTCCTTGGCACAATATGGAGGCAGAAGCTGGTGATGGATGGATGAAGGACTTTCTACAGCTGTTGCGATCCTGGCAGGTGCAAATGGTGCAAAGAAGGCAGTTCAGTATTTGACTTGATGCCAATAACATTGATGCCTGGAGTAGATAATGCTGTCATTGTCATTGGTTTATGTTTTGCATCAATATCTCTATTTTGCTGTAGTTCCAGGAAGGTCATTGATGCTGCAGCTGTTTTATATTAAGGTAGCTTGACATTTTACATGATAAAATTACAGTAGGTACAGTTATACCTACTAAGACACTGTGGAGGAGGAATATTTTATAAAACTCAGGAAACCAAAGTAAGATCCTACAACCAAAGAGATCATTCCTGGTTAAGCTGAGTTTTTTATCTAGCATATTATTATCGTATTATTTCAGCAATTTCGTTCCAAATTTAATAAGAATACTTATAGCTAATAGAGAAATATCATCTGCTACTATTTTTTGTTCCACCTACTCAAGATAAAAAAAATAATAATCAGTGACATCTATTCCTTCTAGAAGAGCATGTACACTGATAGCTTTCCTGCCCATTTTCCCTGCTGTGATCCTGATCTTTGTGCTACCAAAATATCAGCATAATAACATTTGTCAGCTTATTGCTTTTTAATGGGTGCTAATTCAGGATGTGCTACTCTCTTGCTTCCCTATAATGCTTTATCCACAGTATTATCTGTAAAGGCTGCATGACAATTGATATCATGTAGGAGTAGCACTAGTTCAAGCTAAAATAGGCTGGATAATTGTTGAAATATAGAAGGGTTTGCCATTAAACATCTTGTAGGCAATAAGCATATTGGTAAGAGGGATTGTTTGTCCTCTGTGAGCAGAATTCACATAATTTGCTATCTTGTTAACTTGAATATGACGCACTTTTGTACAACTCAGATCACCCTCCTACATTCCTAGTTTTCAAAGTAATGTCAGGATTTCTGTTGTGAAATTAAAACATGTTTATTTATAAAAAAGAAGAAAAGCTTGAAGCCTGGCTTGTAGGAAGGCATTTAATTAGGCATTACTAATCAGAATGAAACATTTTTTTAAAAAATATATATATACTCAAATACATACACCAAAGTCCAAAAGATATTTCCATTGGTCAAACTCAAAAGTAAGAACATATTCTTGGTAAGAACTCAGCAACAAAAACTGAGAAAAGTCACATTTTCACAACTAAAATATAAATTAGGTGGAAATGTTGATAGGATGAAGATCCAAACAACGGTTTAAAAAATATTATTGTTAAAAGATTCTTTCTGAAATGTAACTAAAGTTAACTACTCAAGTATTCATGCTGTAGATTTATTATATCTCATTATATACAAAGCTAGCAATGGTGTTTTGCTATATACATGTAAAGTCTCAGATAAGGGGAAAAAATTACAGCAGAAAATGTCCTAACCGAAAGATATGTAGACAGATGAGTAAAGTTAGCTTGTTAATATATCCTTAAGAGAAAAAAAAGCAAAGATTTGATTACTGTTGACTCACTATAGTCTTAATGAAATTTATTTTCTCTTTAGCATTTTGGCAGATGATAGCTATTGCATGTAGTTACATTTTGTTTTGTACAAAATTGATTATTTAGATAATCAATTTGGTTTTAAATGATAAATGATATATGATATATCTATTTGCTTTAAGATAGAAAAATGTTCTTCTGAGTAACTGACTTAAATCAGAAGAAGAATAGGAGGCCAGTAGAGTATTACATATAAAAACGGGTAGAATAGAAACATTAAAATATCATATAGTGGGATGGAGCCTTTCGGGGAATACTAATATACATTACAACAGACATTCCAGAAATATCTATTTCCTTTAAATCTTTCTCTCATTAGTAGAAAATTAAAATAACAACAGCAACAACAACATTCCTACTGACAAAATTACTATCAGTCAATTGCAAACAGTAGCTTTACTTGATACAACTTACAACATGTACTGAAAATATCAACAAATAACTGCATCAGGTCCTTGGGAAGGACTCAGTACATAGATAAACATTCCAAATCCAGTCTAAATATCTAGCTGATTGTGTGATTAACAACAATAATAAAGCAAAGATCTCCCAATGAAGTACTACCTTTTCGCCTGTGTGTGAATTGTATACTCTGACAGCTATGCCAGAGGTTCAATCATATTGAACAGGTCTCACTAGAGGAGTCAGATAAAGGCTATCCCATATTATTATGGTTAGATATAATTTACAGAAGCTGATACCAGATTAGCAATCCTTTGGGTTAACTATGATTATGCTAGATGTTGGAATTCCTGTACATCTGGTGACAGATGGGTTACAGGATTGTTGGCTGAGCAAACAGGGTGAGGAACTGCAAGGTTACTGGAAAAGAAGGTGTTTATCCATGCCAAATATAAAAAAGATTGAAATAATAATAATAATAATAATAATAATAATAATAATAATAATAATAATAATCTATTACAAATCAAATCCAACAAGAAAAGGATATATCAAAAGACTGCACCAGTTCCAGAAAGAACCATAGCCAGATCAGAAATAACAGAACAGAGGTTAGCATATCAACATCAATTTATAATAAGAAATAAAGTATTCATAGAAGCAGAACTGAAAGAACTGTAAAGGTCTACCCAGGGCAAAGAAATCAAAGCCTTGCCAGAAGTAACATAGACTGTAGAGGCAAAAGAGGGAGAGTTTGGCAATAGAGGAATCCAGCATTGCTATTCAATCATTTTCATTCCAAAACCAGGGATCCTCTCCTTTACCTTTTTCCTGGGGAAAAAAAACAAAAAACAAAGCTCTCATTTGATTCAAAAACAGATTTGAATCAAATGACAGCTAAGCATCTAGAATAAAACAAAAATAACAGAATAAGTTTGCCTGCATTGAAGCTTGTTCAGAAGAAAAAGCTAGCACAAGTAGTAAACGATGCCAGTATTGTAATATTAAACAGAAGTATCAGCTCACTGCAAGAAACAAACCATTTAATATATAGCACAAGTACAGTTATGACTGAATACCTAGGATAAAGATAAAGTAAAGATTTCCTTGTCCAGTCGTGTCTGACTCTAGGATATGGCTTATCTCCGTTTCTTGGCCTATGGAGCCAGCACCAAATGTTCATGGAATACCTTTCCACTGAAGTGGTACGTACTAGTTTTCTTGTATTTTGAATGCTTTTGAACTGCTAGGTGGGCATGAGGATAATACCTAGGGTGCAAATCAAAAAAGAAGCCAAAAAGTGCACCACCAAAAGGGAAGATTAGTCTAGAAAATAAGATCATTGTGCTAAGATGAAAGCAAGCTGGAAACATATGAAAGAAAAAAAGATGAACAACAAAAAAACTTGATCAAGAAATATTACCTAGAGTTATGGATGATTAAGGAAGCACTGGAATTAAAAAAAACAACAGTAAATAACAGGATCTGAAATATTACCATTTTGGAAAGCATTACTAATAATCAAATGGGATAACTAATAATAACAGTAGAAATGGTTAAAATTGAGCTAAAATAATTAAAAATGGAACATTCCTAGAAATGATCAATTTCATGGCTTTTGGCTCATGTGTCTGACTTTCTTACATCCAGTTGTAGCTAAATAGCTTGAAGGATGAAAGATTTCATAAAGGAGACATCAGCAACTGGTTAATAACTGGCAACAACAACAACAACAATAATCCCAAATCCCAAAACAACTGGAGCACCACAAACACCATTGGCATTGACAAATTCACTATTAGTCAATTGCAAAAGGCAGCCTTACTAGGAACTGCTTCCATTCTGCGACGATATCTGTAGTACCATCAATTCAAAAATCCACATCTGCCTTGGTAAGGACTTGATAGGTAGACAAAACTGTCAAATCCAGTCTGAACATCTCGCTGACTGTGCGATGATCAATAATTATAAAAATAATAATAGAGTTGGAAAGGACCTTGCAGGTGTCCTAGTCCAACCCCCTGCTCAAGCAGGAAACCCTATACCATTTCAGACAAATGGTTGTCCAGTGTCTTCTTAAAAACTTCCAGTTTTAGAACAGGTTCAGGAGGCAGGTTGTTCCACTGATTAATTGTTCTGTCAGGAAATTTCTCCTTAGTACTAGATTGCTTCTCTTTTTGATTAGTTTCCATCCATTGCTTCTTGTTCTGCCTCCAGGTGCTTTGGAGAATAGCTTGACTCCCTCTTCTTTGTGGCAACCCCTGAGATATTGGAACACTGCTATCATGTCACCCCTCACCCTTCTCTTCATTAAACTAGACATACCCAATTCCAGCAACCGTTCCCTATATGTTTTAGCCTCCAGTCCCCTAATCATCTTTGTTGCTCTTCTCTGTACTCTTTCTAGAGTCTCAACATCGTTTTTACATCATGGTGACCAAAACTAGATCCAGTATTCCAAGTGTGGCCTTACCAAGGCAATGTAAAGTAGTATTAACACTTCACGTAATCTTGATTCTATCCCTCTGTTAATGCAGGTTAGCACTGTTTTGGCTTTTTTGACAGCTGTAGCATACTGCTGGCTCATATTTAAGTGACTGTCCACTAGATTCTGAGATCCCTCTCACAGTTACTACTATTGAGCAAGGTACCACCTATACCATACTTGTGCATTGGGTTTTTCTTGCCTAAATGTAGAACCTTACTTTTTTCACCATTGAATTTCATTTTGTAGGATAGTTCCCAATGTTCAAGTCTGTCAAGATCTTTCTGTATCTTAAGCTTATCCTCTGGAGCGTTGGCTATTCCTGCCAGCTTGGAGTAGTCTGCAAATTTAATAGTTCCCCATCATTCCCCTCTTCCAAATCGTTGATGAAGATGTTGAAGAGCACTACACATTTCCCTCCATGTAGGTGCAGTTCACTTGAGGACCATAATAAGTACAGTAAAATCATGAAAAATTGAAATGCCAAATGGCCAAATCATGAGGAGCCATTAGGATGAATCCTATAAGTATCTGGGCGTTTTACACATGAATATCACCAAGCATTGACAAATTAAAATGTGATTAATAAGGAATATATCCAAAGAGTGACAAAATTACTACAGACAAAATTAAATGGGGAAAACACCATGAAAACCATCAATAACCAATACAATACACTACTGGCAATATAAACTATTCACAAGCTGAACTGAACAGTATGGCTTGTAAACCAAGAAAACTGATGATTATGCATTATGCATTTCATCCATATTGAGATTGTTGTTGTTGGAAGCTGCAAAGTCGTGTCCGACCCATAGCGACCCTATGTACAACGTTCCTCCAGGCCTTCCTGTCCTCTACCATCTTCTGGAGTCCATTTAAGCTCACACCTACTGCTTCAGTGACTCCATCCAGCCACCTCATTCTCCCGTCGTCCCCTTCTTATCTTGCCCTCAATCTTTCCCAGCCTTAGGCTCTTCTTCAGTGAGTCCTTCCTTCTCATTAGGTGGCCAAAGTATTTGAGTTTTAGCTTCAGGATCTGGCCTTCTAAAGAGCAGTCAGGGTTGATCTCCTCTAAGACTGACCGGTTTGATCGCCTTGCAGTCCAAGGGACTCGCAGGAGTCTTCTGCAGCACCATAGCTCAAAGGCCACAATTCTTTGGCACACGGCCTTTCTTATGGTCCAACTGGCAAAGATACTGGAGTGGGTTGCCATTATCTTCTCCAGTGGATCACATTTTGTCAGAACTCTCTGCTTTGACCTGTCCATCTTGGGTGGCCCTGCACGGCATAGCTCATAGCTTCATTGAATTACGCAAGCCCCTTCACCACGACAAGGCAGTAATCCATGAAGGGGCCATATTGTGATACTGATACATTATACCTGTCCTGGGAAAATGTATGCAGGGGGTTACATCACTTCAAACAAATTGTAAAAGAAGAAAAAAACTTATATTGGCTGATTATTCTAAATATAAACTTACAAAGTCTTAGCCAACAACACACCAGATTTAACTGTGCTTAAAAAGAAATAAGTGAGCTTAATTAATGTGGCAAAACCAGGGCATAATAGAAGAATATATAGAATTTGATAAAATCACAAAGTATCAAGACCTGCAAATCGAAACTGGAATATTATGGCATAAATCTCAGTGTGATTTTCAGCACACTGGATGCCATATCAAAAAGTCTTGAATGGCAATTAGAAAATCTGTGCATTGTTCATCTGCGAATTAAAAAAGGCCACACTGCTTGGATCCATACATATACTATGCTGATACATTATGACATCCTTGGAAAAAATGTGATGCAAATGACGGTCAAATACAAAACGTTGCTGCATATATAACAGCATCAACTAAAATAATGATATTTTATTAAATTTGTAGTGGAAAGAAGACCCACTAAAAAGTTGTCTAATTCATTTTCAGGGTAAATATAGTATCTTGCCATTTCCTAATTGTTGTTGGAGGAACTGTTTGTTGATACCCAGTGTATAGTTGAAAAAGTCCCCATATTCTTTCAACTGACATATGATTTGTCACACTTCTTCCCCATCTGTTAACATTGTGACTTACTTCAAAACTTTTTTAGTATTGCTTACAAAGAGAAAAACAAGAATACTTAGAAGTAAATAAAGTATGGCAATATTTTTATGATTCCAAAACTAGTTACTTAAATCTGTTTCAATATTATTGGGTCATACAACTATAGATTGATTGTGTATTGTGTCATATTCAGAGAAAATTATGTGTTTTAGGTATATTGCATATAAAAAGAAATATTTTTAGAAAAGCTGAAGAATTCAAAAAGAAGGGCAGAATCATTATTAACATTTAAGCCCATTGTTCAAGGTGTGCTTTAAACTATAAATTACTTTTTGCATTTTCTTTCCACAAAACAACTAAATGTACTCAAGCAATTAACTTCTAACTGCACCTTCTTGAGAAGTAGTGAGAAAAATGAAGTGGTAAATTAAATGCTATATTTTGCAAAAACATATTACACCAAAAGGAAACAATAAAATGAAGTGTTAATTGTGCATTTTCTTGATTTAGGACAAAATTTTACAATGCTACATCTCATATATAGGCTAACCATTTGGTTATTGATACACATACTATTGAAAAGCAAATTGATATAGAAAATGTTAATATGTCCTTTTATACACAATAGTAAAATAACAATAAGTTGTATTTTATCACACTTTTTAAAATTTAACTTATTGGTGTTCTGAAGCTCTTCATCTGTAATAATTATGTCAGGTACAATGTCTCTACTTTGTTTCATTAGCTTCATGCCATATTACAACTGTATAATAATAAAATGTATTTGTAGAAAGCAGTGTTTCCATTCTGTTAACATTGCTTAAGTCCCTGTAATTGTACAATAATCAAAGTTATCATAAGTAAAATATGATTTACAAAGTAGCATCTTCTTTGTATCTCATCAGGTAGACCTTAAACTGCTGCTTACAAATTCCCATGAATGTACATCCTGGCTACTTAAAATGTGTAAAAGTAGGTTCTTTATTATTGAGGTTTTTTTAAGATGAATAATCATCTTAGATTATTTATTTCATCAAATAAATAAGTTATACCCAAACAAATACATTCCATAGCACTCTGAAAATGTAAGGTAAGAACATTGTGTTAGATTGGCTTAGCTTTAATGATCTGAATAGGATGGAAATTGACCTAGAAACTTAGAAAATCTAGTTTGGTTCACTTGTCCAGTTTTCTAAAGCAACCTGAACAGAGAAATTGGGAATGGCACAGTGCCAAAATTTAGTGTGTACAGAATCTGGGGTAATCTGTTGTTAAAAATGTTGAAGTGAAGAGATAAATCAAGAATCGAAGCAGAGGATTAAACTTTAATAATTCTTACTGAATTCAAATGCAAACTACATAAAAAGAAAATTGCAGCCAGAAGGATGCATTGTAGACTGAGTGACTGAGAGATCCAGAGTCTTCAAACACTTTTCAAACGTTTTTTGTGGACCATCCAAAGATAGATCTGACAGTTCTTGGTTGTAACTTTTATAGTTCCTTAGAATTCTAATAAATAATATATCACCAACTAAACCTATGTATAAAGATAAAGGTAAAGTTTCTCCTGTCCAGTCATATCTGACCCAAAAGAGCAGTATTCATCTCCATTTCTTAACCGAGGGACTCAGCACTGTCGGAAGATATTTCTGTGGTCATGTGGCCAGCATAACTATATACCAAGACACACAGAATGCTAGTACCTTCTCACTGAAGTGTTACCTATTTATCTACTTGCATTTGCATGCTTTCAAACTGCTAGGTGGGTGGAAACTGGAATGAGTAATGGGAGTTCACCCTATCGTGCAGCACTCAGGTCTCAAACCAGATTGTCAACTTTCCAACTGACAAGTTCAGCGTCTTTAATCATTGAGCCACCATGCCCCTCCAAACTATGTACAAGTAGTCCTCAACATAGGACCAAAATTTAGCCCAAAATTCATGTTGCTATGTGAGACATTTTTTAAGTGAGTTTTGCCTCATTTAACAACTTTTCTTGCCACAGTTAAGTGAATCACTGCAGTTGTTAAGTGAATATGGTTCCCCATTGACTTCACTTGTCAGAAGGTTGCAAAAGGTGATCACAGGACCTAGGGACACTGCAAGCATCATAAATATGAGTCAATTGCCAAGTGTCTGAATTTTGACCATATGACCATGGAGATGCTGCCACAATTGTAAGTGTGAAAAATTGTCATGTCACTTTTTTCAGTGCCATTGTAACCTTGAATGGTCACTAAATGAACTGTTGTAAATTGAGCAGTATATGTATGTGTATCCCCTTCATGGATTACTGTCTTATCATGGCGAAAGGGCTTGTGTAATTCAATGAAGCTATGAGCTATGACGTGCATGGCCACCCAAGATGTACAGATCATAGCAGAGAGTTCTGAAAAAAACATGAAGGAAATGACAACCCACTCCAGTATCTTTGCCATGAAAACCCCATGGACAGTACCAAAAGGAAAAAAAAAGATATGACGCTGGAAGTTGGGCCCCTCAGGTCGGAAGGGGTCCAATATGCTACTGGCGAAGAGCAGAGGGCTAGTACTGCTAGCGCCAGAAAGAATGAAGTGACTGGGCCAAAGCCGAAAGGACGCTCAGCTGTGGATGTATCTGGTGGTGAAAGGAAAGTCCGATGCTGTAAAGATTTTTTCTCCATAGGAACCTGGAATGTAAGATCCATGAATCAAAGCAAGCTGGACGTGGTCAAACAAGAGATGACAAGATTGAACATCGACATCTTAGGAATCAGTGAACTAAAATGGACAGGAGTGGGTGAATTTAATTCAGATGACCATCAGGTATACTACTGTGGGCAAGAATCCCTCAGAAGAAATGGAGTAGCCTTCATAGTCAATAAAAGAGTAGGAAAACCAATACTGGGATACAATCCCCCAAAATGACAGAATGATCTCAGTTCGAATCCAAGGCAAACCATTCAATACCACAGTAGTCCAAGTCTATGCCCCAACCCCCGGTGCTGAAGAGGATGAAATTGACCAGTTTTATGAAGCCCTACAGCACCTTATAGAACTAACACCCCAAAAAAGATGTCCTTATCATCATGGGGGATTGGAACGCTAAAGTAGGAAGCCAAAAGATAACCGGAATAACAGGTAAGTTTGGTCTTGGAGTACAAAATGAAGCAGGGCACAGGATGATAGAATTTTGTCAATAGAATACAATGATCATAGCAAACACTCTTTTCCAAAAACCCAAGAGACGGTTCTACACATGGACATCACCAGACAGTCAAAACAGAAATCAGATTGACTATGTGCTCTGCAGCCAAAGATGGAGAAGCTCTATACAGTCAGTAAAAAGCTCTATACAGTCAGTAAAAAGACCAGGAGCTGACTGTGGTACGCCCAATTGAATGCAGAATTCCAGAGAATAGCTAGAAGAGATAGGAATGCCTTCTTAAATGAACAGTGCAAAGAAATAAAAGAAAACAATAATATATGGAGGACAAGAGATCTTTTCAAGAAAATTGGAGAGATGAAGGGAACATTTAATGCAAAAATGGGCATGATAAAGGACCAAAATGGCAGGGACCTAATAGAGGCAGAAGAGATTAAGAAGAGGAGGCAAAATTACACAGAAGAACTATACAAGAAGGAACTTAACATCGCAGATAACCATGATGAGGTGGTCACTGACCTCGAGCCAGACATCCTAAAATATGAAGTGAAATGGGCCTTAGTAAAGCTGAGCAACAACAAAGCTAGTGAAGGTGACAGTATTCCAGCTGAGCTAATTAAAATCTTAAAAGACGATGCAGTAAAAGTGCTACACTCAATTTGCCAGCAAATTTGGAAAACAAAAGTGGCCACAGGATTGGAAAAGATCAGTTTACATTCCAATTCCAAAGAAAGGCAGTGCCAAAGAATGTTCAAACTATCGCACCATTGCACTCATTTCACATGCTAGTAAAGTTATGCTTAAAATCCTACAAGCTAGACTCCAGCAGTATGTGGATCGAGAACTACCAGAAGTAAAGGCGGGATTTCGAAGAGGCAGAAGATCTAGAGATCAAATTGCCAACATATGCTGGATCATGGAGAAAGCTAGGGGGTTCCAGAAAAACATCTACTTCTGTTCATTGACTATGCTAAAGCCTTTGATTGTGTGGATCACAACAAACTGTGGCAAGTTCTTAAAGAGATGGGAGTACCAGACCATCTTATTTGTCTCTTGAGAAACCTATATGCGGCTCAAGAAGCAACAGTGAGAACTGGACACGGAAGCACTGATTGGTTCAATATTGAGAAAGGAGTCCGGCAAGGCTGTATACTGTCACCCTGCCTATTTAACTTATATGCAGAGCACATCATGAGAAAGGCGGGGCTAGATGAATCAAAAGTTGGAACTAAGATTGCCGGGAAAAATATCCACAACTTAAGATATTCAGATGATACCATTTTAATGGCAGAAAGTGAAGAGGAACTAAAGAGCCTCTTGTTGTGAGTGAAGAAGGAGAGTGCAAAACTTGGGTTGAAACTAAAAATTAAGAAAACCAAGATCATGGCATCCGGCCTTCTCAATTCCTGCCAAATAGATGGGGAAGAAATGGAGGTAGTGACAGATTTTATTTTCCTGGGCTCCAAGATCACCACAGACAGGGACTGCAGCCAAGAAATTAAAAGACGCTTGCTCCTGGGGAGAAAAGCCATGGTAAACCTAGACAACACACTAAAAAGCAGAGACATCACCCTGTCAACAAATGTTTGTATAGTCAAGGCTATGGTCTTCCCAGTGTATGGCTGTGAAAGTTGGACCATAAGAAAGGCTGAGTGCCAAAGAATTGAAGCCTTTGAACTATGGTGCTGGAGAAGACTCCTGCGAGTCCCTTGGACTGCAAGGCAATCAAACCGGTCAGTCGTAGAGGAGATCAACCTTGACTGCTCTTTAGATGGCCAAATCCTGAAGTTGAAACTCAAATACTTTGTGTTGTGTTCGAATAGACGAGCGACACAGCGAGGTTTAGTGCAAGAGCGTTTATTAACACACATAAGTCAACTGACTATTAACGGTTGAACTCCCTCTTAAATACTCAGATACGTTCAAACAGTAGCCAATCCTTGGTGGAGCAGTGGGCTAATGCCTCCTTAAGTAACACCAGCTGCATGTAATTAGTGCAGGTTCGAGTCCCACCAGGCTCAAGGTTTACTCAGCCTTCCATCCTTCCGAGGTAGGTAAAATGAGGACCCAGATTGTTGGGGGCAATTAAGCTGACTTTGTAATAATGCCGCTTGGGGTGTGTGTGAAAGCCCTAATAAGCAGGCATATACATAGAATGAAGGCTACTGCTAATCTTGTAAGCCGCCCTGAGTCTTCAGAGAAGGGCGGGATATAAATGGAATAAAAATAAAAATAAATAAATAAATAAAAATAAAATCCCCAGCCCAGAAACTCCCACCGAAAATACACTAACCAATAACTGCACCCAGAGTTCCCGCTTCAAGGAAAACCCCTTTAATTAATCTACAGACACAACACCCATTCCCCCCCACTAAATGTTATTTATTAACATAGTCTTTCAAATATGTTGGTGGCTTGTGAACCCTAGTTGGGTATCTATTAGTCTTGTTGACAACAGTCTTATCCGCTGTCTGGCAATTTGCTATGGGCCCAGATGTTTGGGGCAAGGACTCTGCTGTCGCAACAATAGTGGTTTGTTGTTGTTGTGTTTGTTGTTGTTGTTGTGTTTGTTGTTGTTGTTGTTGTACTGGACGTTTATGAGATACTACTGTGCTTTCCACCGGAAACAACTCCCAATCAGCAATGCCCTGCTGTGGCATTGTTTCAGGTACCCTGATATGTGTATCCACTCCACCCTCTTCATTCTCACAAACTGCTTAGCCAGGTTGGTCAGGATTGAATGTAACATCATGTGTCTGTGTGCTTTGACCCGCCTCAACTTGCACCATTTCAGGGGCCCTTTTCCTTAATTGGTCTATATGTCTCTTAATTACTCTATTCCCTTCCCCCTCAATAGTGTAAGATAACGGCCCCGTGACATCAATGACCACTCCGGGTACCCATTTGTCCCCCGGACCATAGTTCCTGGCCCAAACTAAGTCTCCGATGTTGAGAGACCAGGTTGGAATATCTGCCTCAGCTTCTGCGGGTGTTCTATCAGGGTGAAGTCTATCCAATTTTGTGGTTAATCTTCTTCCCCACCTCATTTCTGCTGGGCTCTTTCCAGTGGCTGTGCATGGTGTAGTATGCTGTGTCAGTAGGAATTGTGCCAATCTCTGTTGCCAGTTTCCGCGGATGATCCGTCTCAGAGCGTCTTTTGTTGTTCTGACGTTCCGTTCAGCCAAGCCATTGGTGGACGGGTGAAAGGGTGCCGAAGTTGCGTGCCTAATCCAATTGGCCTTGAGGAAATCCTGAAATTCAGCAGAGGTGAATTGGGGCCCATTGTCAGAGACAATTACGTCAGGTAACCCATGGGTGGCAAAGAGGCCCCTTAAAACCTGAATTGTTTTAGCTGATGACATGGATTTAACAGGCACAACCTCCAACCACCGGGACAAGCTGTCCACCACAACTAGGAATGTCAGGCCCTGAAATGGCCCTGCGAAGTCAATATGAATGCGTGACCATGGATTCCTAGCTACTTCCCACTTGTGAGTTGGTGAGTGAGCCTGTTCCGGCCTAGATCGTTGACATTGATAACACCCAGATACGCACTCTTCAATTGCTGTGTCTAACCCAGGCCACCACAAGTGGCTTCTAGCTAGAGCCTTCATGTGGACAATCCCCGGGTGACCTTCGTGTAGCTCTGCTATTACTGACTTTCTATGGGTTTCTGGAATGACCACTCGGCTGCTCCACAAAATACATCCCAAATGTGATGATAATTCATCTTTCCTCCTAAAATAGGGTGTGAATTTAGGGTCTGGATTTTTATTGGGCCAACCCCCTTGCACCCAGACTGAAATTCTGTTGAGAATTAGATCTTTCTTCGTGGCCGCTGCGATATCCCTTGCAGTTAACGGGCACTCAGGTATCTCGTGTAAGGACAAAAGTTGGCCCACAGGGGCGGGATCGCCCTCAGTGTCTATTAGAGGCAGTCTGCTCAAAGCATCTGCATGGCCCATCTCTTTGCCAGGTCTATGTTTCAGGGAGAACGAGTATGCTGACAGGAAAATAGACCACCTAAGCATCCTAGGAGACATGATCTGAGGTGTCTGCTTATCTGTAGTAAACAATCCCAGTAACGGCTTGTGGTCAGTAAATATAGTAAAGTTCCTTCCATAAAGATAATCATGGAACTTTTTTACACCTGCCACTATCGCTAATGCTTCCCTGTCAATTTGTGCATAATTCCTTTCAGCTTTGGTAAGTGTCCTGGAATAATATGCAATTGGCTTTTGTTGACCCTTGTCATCCATATGGCTGATGACAGCCCCAACACCATAAGGTGAAGCATCACACGCTAAATAAATTGGCTTGTTTTCAATAAAGTGTGTAACAGTGGAATGGCTAGACAAAATGTCCTTTAAAGTTTGAAAACTGATTTTATGTTTTTCTTGCCAATGCCAAGGGGTTTTCTTGTCTAAAAGCCTATGTAAAGGTTCAGCAATAGCAGCTTTATGTGGCAAAAATGTATGATAAAAATTAACTAATCCTAAAAAGGCTTGTAATTCAGCCTTGTTCTTTGGTTCAGGTGCCAATTTAATTGCTTTAATTTTTTCAGTTGTTGGATGAATGCCCTTCTCATCTATTCTAAAACCTAAAAATTCTGTTGATTTAACCCCAATAAAACATTTTCCCTTTTTAATTCAAGCCCTGCATCTCTAAATTTCCCCAATACCTGTTCCAACCGGTCAGCTAAAATCTCTTCAGTTTTTCCAGCAATCAGGACATCATCGAAGTAAGGGCATACACCAGGTATGCCCTTTAAGGTCCTCTCCATCACCTCCTGGAAGATGCCTGGAGCTGCTGCAATACCGAATTGAAGCCTGTGAATGTGAAACGTCCCCTTGTGGGTAACAATCGTTTGGGCCTCGGCGGCTTCCTTAGACACGGTAAGCTGTAAATACGCCTGCGCCAAGTCAAGCTTGGCAAAGATGGCGCCGGCCTGGATCGTCGCGAGGACCTGCTTCACCGTCGGGACCGGGTAAGCATGTTTTTTCATTCCTAAATTTAGAGTGGCTTTATAATCGGCACAAATCCTCACATCCCCATTAGGTTTTAGGGGTGTGATGATTGGTGTCTCCCACAGGCCTCCCTCGACCGGTTCTAACACGCCTTGGCCTACTAGCTTATCTAGTTCGGCCTCAATTTTTTGTTTAAGGGCAAAAGGCACCCTCCGGGCCTTTAGCCTAATGGGTTTTACTGCAGGGTCCAAATTAAAATTAATAGGGGGGCCTTTATATTTACCTAAAGACCCATCAAACACGTCTGCGAACTCATCGCAAACAGATTTGAGGGTCTTCCTATGGATCGTATTTATTCCCCCGACCCAAATTCCTAAGGCCGGGAACCAATTTAGGCCTACCAAGCTGGTTCTCTGGCCTTCGGTCACTAACAGGTCCAACGAACCATTGAACCCCTTGTATTTAGCTCTAATGGTGACTTTTCCCTTAATTACTATGGGAGATTTTTGGAAATCAGCTAACTGGATATTAGTCGATTTAAGTGGAATTTTGTGACCACTTTTGTGTTCAATGTCCTTCAAGGTTTCATACGAAATTATTGATAATGAGGCCCCTGAATCTACTTCCATTTTGCAGGGTATTCCTTGCAATTGGACTACAATTTTTAACTTAGGCCTCAGTATATGATTAATTTTTTGTTTCCCTATGTGGTTGACTCTCGCCGCCTCCCCGCGGTTGGGTTGAATCGCCTTAGGTCTAGGGGTCTCTCTGCCACGACAATTAGGGGTTACCTTACCTTCGGCCCAAACGTCGATTTCATGGATGCGGTTGTCTCACGGTCGGCTGTGGCAAATGGCCTGGATGTGGCCCATTTTTCCACACATTCTGCATTTTGCTGAGCAGAATCTGCATGTTGTTCTGGGGTGGTTACCCCCACAGCTAACACATCTGGTGTCCGAGTCTCTCGGTCTGGGCTGGTTATCCCTTGGTGGTCTTTGCGGTGCTTGCGGCAGTTGTCTCCGACCCTGGTCTGGTCCTTCGATGCGCGATGGTCTTGCCGCCATTTTCCCGAATCTTCTGGTGATTTCGGCTATGTCGGCCTCCCATTGTTGATCCACCTCCCCGCGGTCCACATGGCTCTCGAGATTTATTTCAGCTGAAGTGCCCATGCTGTTGCGGGGGGGTCCCGGTTTCCCGTTGATTCATAGGTCAGCAATTCATCGAGGACTTCTTGGAGGTCTCCTGTGGGCTTAGCAATTATGCGATTTTGTAGATGTTCATCTCGCAAGCCAAGCACCACTCGATCTCGAATTCTAATTTCGAGATTGTCATATTTACAACGTAGAGCCGCCTCTCTCACCGCTGCCACGAACTGCGTAATCGATTCACCAGGTCTTTGATTCCGTTTTTCGAAGATCCGTCTCCAAAATAATTCGGACCTCTTTGGCGTGAAATGAACCTTCAATTTGGCTAATAAATCCGCGTAGGAGACACTGGACACTGGCAGCGGTTGACACAGGCCGACGGCGATCCGATACACGGGCGTGCCGCTGATGGTCAAAAGAGCTGTGGCTTTCTTCCGGTCATCCGTAATGCCGTTTACTAACAGAAATCCTTCGACCTGGTCAACATATTCTTCCCAGTCCTCTGGGTAGTGTGGATCGAACTCTTTTAGAGAGCTGACTTGCGCCATTGCTAGTTTTATTATTCGGCAGCGTTATCAAGCGGTTGACTGTGTTTTAAAATTTTTCCGCCTTGCACACAGCTGACTTCCCCGTTCCTTCACTGATCCGCCGTCAATCCCACCATCGTCGCCAATTGTTGTGTTCGAATAGACGAGCGACACAGCGAGGTTTAGTGCAAGAGCGTTTATTAACACACATAAGTCAACTGACTATTAACGGTTGAACTCCCTCTTAAATACTCAGATACGTTCAAACAGTAGCCAATCCCCAGCCCAGAAACTCCCGCCGAAAATACACTAACCAATAACTGCACCCAGAGTTCCCGCTTCAAGGAAAACCCCTTTAATTAATCTACAGACACAACACTTTGGCCACCTAATGAGAAGTAAGGACTCACTGGAGAAGAGCCTAATGCTGGGAAAGATTGAGGGCAAGAGAAGAAGGGGATGACAGAGAATGAGGTGGCTGGATGGAGTCACTGAAGCAATAGGCGTGAGCCTAAATGGACTCCAGAAGATGGTAGAGGACAGGGAGGCCTGGGGTTGCGATGGGTCCATGGGGTCATGATGGGTTGGACACGACTTCGCAACTAACAACAACAACAATGTATATGTGTATGTGTATGTGTATATGCATATGCATATAAGTGTGTGCATGCATGTTTTTGTGTGAATATAAGCCATCAAGAGTCATTGAGGGGTTGGCCAGACTAAGATTTATCTAAATAAATAAAGGAATCTAAGAAACTTTCCTATTACATATTCTTGGGCAGGGGCATCAATCAATTCAGGATATTTTTCTCAATATTTATTGAAGAATCAGTTCACTATGATCAGTGGTAGTAGCATAAGTTTTTTTCTTTAAGATTTACTTTACTTAGCTTGCAAAAATTCATGCAATAACAATGAACAACATGACCACTACTGTGTAACCTTTAAAGTAACACTTTTAACATTATAGCAGTCAAAAGTTTTAATGTTTTAACTTTTTAAATTTTGGGTTTTAAATTTCATTAATTGTTTTAAATTTTTTTTAACTTTTGTATGGTATGATTTTAATTGCCCTGTAAACCGCCCTGAGTCCTACGGGAATAGGGCAGTATATAAGTCAAAATAATAAATAAATAAATAATAAAAACAAAGAAAGTAAAAAATAGCATTTATTTTCTCTAGGAAAAGAAAAATAAATCCTCTTCTAATTAAGTTTAGATGGCGGTATTAGAGGATAAAGGAAATATTGAAGATTTTTAATATCAGTAAGGAAGAAATTGTAAAAGTGTATACTACCTATATAGCATTAACTAACACAAATGTCATTTACAACTACAATTGTTCATTTTGCTTGCTTGCTTCATGTACATAAATGTTCTTTATTAATGCTACTGAATACACCTAGAAGAAATAATCTTTGGTGAGTTTCATTTCATACTGTTTGGAACTATCAGCTCATAATCCTTGAAATCCATATTGATTTATATTATTGTGAGTGGCAATGGCAGTGACAGAAGAGAAAAAGGAAAATTATTGTTCAGTAGTGCTGCACCAAAGATAAAGCAAATTGAATAGAATATCTCTATACCATCTCAATTCCATCTTAAAGCTATTTTACTTTATGAAGGAAATGAAGGAAAGATTTGTAATATGAAACAAAGCAAAACTGTAGGATAGAGAACTACACAACTTACTGTATACGTTATTCATTGACTTTTTCAGTCACTTCACTCTGTAATTCCAACACATCAGAATGAGAATGATAGCACTTTTACAGTGTTTATCATATTTCAATGTGCTTATAATTTATTATATTAAACCAGTTCATGTTTAAGCTCTCCCTCTTTATTTTTTTTTCTTTGCAGCCTTGAGAAATATTGTGCAAGACACAATCAAAAGTAACAGTTATTGAATAGGTAAAGATAAACCACAGCAAAGCAAAAAGTATATCTAGAGTAATGCTTTCATTATACTGTAATGCAAGTATTAGCAAATATCAGCAAGACAATAACATTCAGTGAGAGGAAGGTAGAATGCTATTACTATAATTATGTGATATAATGGCTCCTGAAAAATTTAAAAGATCAAGGAATGTTCACAGTATCCTGTCACATATATTGATATAATATGCAATGTATAATTATGCTAATATTGTATATTAATAATAGCATATTAATATACCATATATAAAAGGAACACGGTGGCTCAGTGGGTTAGGACGCTGAGCTTGTCGATCAGATGGTCGGCAGTTTGGCGGGTCGAATCCCAAGTGCCACGTAACAGAGTGAGCGCTTGTTACTCGTCCCAGCTTCTGCCAACCTAGCAATTCAAAAGCATGTAAAAATGCAAGTAGAAAAATAGGGACCACTACAGTGGGAAGGTAACAGCGTTCCGTGCACCTTTAGCGTCTAGTCATGCCGGCCACATGACCACGGAGTTGTCCTCGGACAAGCGCTGGCTCTTTGGCTTTGAAACGAAGATGAGCACCGGCCCCTAGAGTTGGAAACGACTAGCACGCATGTGCGGGGGAACCTTTACCTTTACCTTTATACCATATATTATACAATTGATATAGTTTGTTGATCCAAACTAGAATGTGGCAAGAAGAATAGTTAACCATCTTCAGAACTGTATATTTCCTTTATATCAAAGTTAGGAAGACGTCCTAGAAATATATTTAGCTGATTCTGCTTTTATCTCAAATCTTATTTAATTTACTGGTGTAGTCAGATCTATATGACTCTTCCAGTTTCCTATTTGACCAGGAAAACAACCAAGTGTTTGCCCAATCAGTGTTGAAATGTTTACTTTTATTCAAAAGCTATAAGCAGGTTTAAGGGCTTATCTGCATTAAGAAAAGGATGGGCTACCTAATATTCTGAGAGTGGAGAAATGGATGTCATCCTTGTTTGCCTCTAGCCTGCTCGGCAGGTGAGCACCTCTGAGTTTACTTGCTTCTTATAGTATTTTCCCCATCTCGTGCTATGAGGAAGGAGTCCAATCCACTTCATCCCATTCTTTCTTTATAAGGGTTTGTGAGCTGCTTGCCATAAAAGGCAGGATTATTGCTCTATTTTTTTTCTTTTTTTCAGGTCCAATAATGAGTTGATGAAATACTATTTCTCTTTCTCTTTTTTCTTTTTAATTGGGTGTATTTGACAAGAAACCTGTTTTCTATAACTATAACATATCTCCTCTTCTCCCTGCCCTGCCCTCTCCACAAAAGACATGTCTACAAAAGCATGTGCTTTCCTGGCATGGTTGGGAGTGGGAAGAAGTAACAAATTCCACCCACTGGAGGCTGTTAAGTAACCCATGCAAACAGAAAACCTGGATATCACTGTGACCTAAGTCGAGGAAGATGTCTGAATCAGTCTTATTTTATGATAATTTAGTCACAAGAGACAAGTCGGTAAAGTTGCAGTGCAGAAAAAGCCCTTAGACTTTTAGTAGTCAAAGTGATTACTGAAAAGTTTCTTAAACATAGTTTCCTGTTTGTCACATTTTTAGAATTTTCCAAGATTTCTGCTAAAACATTCTTAGTCATTATTGACACTATGAGCAGCAACTGGAATTTTTACCAGATTGATAGTTAGCTGACTAATTTGGAATTATTTACTGATACAGTTCTCACTCGCTCTAAACACCAGAAGCCTAAAGATGAGGCATACCAGGATTGGGGAAGAGGTGGGAGAGAGAAAATATATACCTTCTAGAGTTATTTTTTTAATCATTTGCCAGAATAAGGACCATGTGTTATTCTGGCCTCATTCTTATGTCTTCTGCTCTGCCATGAGACAACTATACTTGTAAAAGAAGGATGACCCAGCATTTTGCAACTCCTGATATTGCATTGAAACTGTATTTTTACAGAAAAGGAGATTAAAACATTTTGATAGTCTGGCCAGAAAGAAGGCCAATGAAAGCTGCTTCTGTAGCACCAAACAAATTTAAGTAATTCTGTATGGAAAACACTTTATTGTCAGGAGACAGAACAATGAATGAACATTAAGAATTGTGTACTTGTTTTGGTTTTATTTAGTTTATCTGTTTGTTTATAATTTTACATTTCTTTTATGCAAGAAATAATATTTTTCTTGGATGTATGTGGCAATCTCTTCCATGCTTTAGGGGTTTAAAAGAAATGCTTAAATAATTTAAGGTGTTCTAGCAGGTGTGTGAAGGGACGCGGTAGCTCAGTGGTTTAGGATGCTGAGCTTGTCGATCAGAAGATTGGCAGTTTGGTGGGTCGAATCCCGAGTGCCGCGTAGCAGAGTGAGTGCCTGTTACTCATCCCAGCTTCTTCCAACCTAGCAGTTTGAAAGCTCCCAAGCGATGTGTCGTCCCACCGCGGCACTGGCCCCACCTCCCTTAGATGGTGAGTTTGTTGTCACTGTGAGTTGTGGTGGTGGGGGGCCATGAAGGGAGGCTCAGCTAATCTCACTGTATACATTTTGTACTTTGATAATAAAGGTTCCTTCATTCATTTTGTTCCAGATAAATAGCAGCTGAAATAGGCAGAACTGAAAAAAATGTCAAGAACAAAAGCAATACAATTGTTTTATTTATGTGCCTGTGTGGATGATGTAATTAAGGAGATGTGCCCAGTGTCTGCACTAATTAGAGATGAATGATTTCCCCTAGGAGAGAGTTAATAAGATAATTATATATCTAAATTGTATATATTTCTGGCAGATATGTACTAAGATGTATGTTTGAATTAATCTAGAACTCTGATAGAAGATAATAGGAACAATATATGGAATGAATTCAGCATTACCTGTGTCATCAAGAATGCCTTTAATTTCTAGCCTCTTGGCAGTTAGGATTTCTGATCTTTCTACTCAAAAGCAGAAAAAGTAATTGCTCTTTTTATTCTGACACATAAAGCATATAGCCCAAAATCATGGAGTCTTTTAGAATTTTGAGATGAACCCAATAAATTGCCTTGGGTCCAGGAACTTCTGCTGCCTACATAGTGTGTTTTGAGAATTTCAGTTGGAATAATACATGCTATCTTTCAAAAGCTTTCCTTAATCTTATTTATCCTTTATTGTCCTACATTTAGGTATTTTTTTACTACTTAGTTATTTCTTTATAATGCTTTTGAAATACTTTTCAAGCCACTCTGTGCCCTGCCGAAACATCACTGGTTCTGTTGCTTGATTATAAGGGATGACTTGGTTGCCAGGGTTCAGTGGTATTTGGTAGGGAACACTTTTTACTTGGGTCTTTTTTGTCAAGCAGTGAACATACTGAATTTTGCAGTCTAAGGCCTGAAGCAGCTAATTACAAATGCATTTTTAAAATAAAGCAATAGGTTTATTGTGCTTTGATGTGGAGATTCATTCAGAGAATTTATAGTCAGGGAAACCTACCATGATATCAAACTATTGCTGAAATAACAGATGATCAAAAACAAGAATCCTAACCAAGAGATGGTGGCAGAGAGAAACACAAGAATCACACACACACACACACACACACACACACACACACACACACACGCCACATATACAGTAAATAGAAGTTACATCTGATATGCAGAAATCAATGGAATTCTTTCATATTCTGCAATGCATATTACTTCTCAAAAGTCCATAGTAAAATATGGACTGTAGCTACTGTATTTATCAGAAGTCTGGTGCTCATTGTCATTATTAAGAGTCTTTATCCCATCTTCTCTCCTCCTTTTTTCATTCTGTTGTCTCATTTTCACCAGCTCCACAGTAACAGACAACATCTTTTCAGTTGCCTAATCACTATGACGCTGTGCAATGATTAGAATTTCTGCAAAGTGTTTACTTTATTCGGAGCTACCACAGACCATTCATTTATATTCCAGAGTGTCTTGGGAAGCACCCACCTATTGTTCTTGTCACTTTCCAGCTGTTGGAGTCTACGCTGAGATTGTGTTCTAAATAATTTGCAACCTATTATAATTTCAGTGGTAATTGTTCTACTTCCTGAGGTTGTTCTATAGCCTTCTAATTCCCACTTGTGTATTTATGTTGTTTATATCTTCCTGGCACTCCTAAAGAGGTTGCAAATGTAACTTCTTATTTCTTATAGGCTAATAGTTATGGCATGAATTCTACACTCAGTTACTACTTTTATTCATGTTAGTGCCCTTTTTAGTGTCTGTAACAAAAGTGCTGAACAGAGAGCTGCATCCTTAAATACCTACAAATGTACCTTATGATCTAATATCATGGGAGAAGCCTCACATGTTCACCCATACCCAACTTAATAATATCAATAGCAGTTGAATGTGTTATTAGCCATTATATAATAATTTTGATCATTTGAAGTATTTTATTTTCCTGTGTTTCTGAATCTTTATTGAAAATTTAACTAATTTCCCCCTGATTAATACAGTAAAAGTAGATACTACAGGTATTTATAAATGTTTAAAAAGATAGTTTAAACCAAGTGTTGAAATATGTTTTGTTTCTAAAATACCAAGGCCTGATTATACAGAGAGAAGTTTTATAAAATTATACAAATTAATGATGATTCTCAGGTAAAAAAAGTCTGTTTTGGAATGATATTAAACCAAAGTGAAATTATTATTATTGTTATTATTTTGAGATTCTGAAATGGGATCCAAAGTAAATGTTTAGTTACTTTGGAATGAATCTTTATAGCTGGTTTGTTTTATTTCTTTTTTTAAGATATAGATATAGGTAACCTTTACTGTCATTTTTTTTTACTGTGGGCACACTGGCACACATTAAAAAATGAAATTCTATTGCCTGCTCTCAAAAGGGTACACATACATAACATACATATAAGCATGCTATATACATACATATGTATATACCTATACCCTTACATATAAATATTAATCACTGTTCATCTTGAATATGTAGTGGAAAGAGACTTCACAAGGTTGTTACTGTATGGAACGAAACTGTGATTGAATCTGGATGTTCTGCTTTGGATACCAGAAGCCTCCTCCTCCTCCTGGAAGGTAAAAAGGAAAACAGGTTGTGAAGAGAATGTATAGTGTCCCAGGCAATACTGTGGACCCTGCTCAAGCAATGCTTATATGCTGTGTCTTGGACAGAAGGGAACTGCCAATAATCTTTCTGCCATCCTCACCAGGCTCAGCATTGCCTTCCAGCCCAGAATTGATTAGATAGATGACAGCTATATTTATTTATTTATTTATTTATTTATTTATTTATTTATTTATTTATTTATTTATTTTAATTCCATTTATATCCCGCCCTTCTCCGAAGACTCAGGGCGGCTTACAAGCTTAGCAGTAGCCTTCATTCTATGTATATGCCTGCTTATTAGGGCTTTCACACACACCCCAAGTGGCATTATTACAAAGTCAGCTTAATTGCCCCCAACAATCTGGGTCCTCATTTTACCTACCTCGGAAGGATGGAAGGCTGAGTCAACCTTGAGCCTGGTGGGATGCGAACCTGCCCTAATTGCAGGCAGTAATTGGTGTTACTTAAGGAGGCATTAGCCCACTGCTCCACCAAGGATAAATTTGTTAAATAAATATACCCAGGATATATCTGTATAAAAATATAAACGTAAAGGTTTCCGTTTTCCATTTGTATCTGACACTAAGGAACAGTATCCCTAGGGAATAATGCTCATTTCCGTAGTCATTTCTGTGGTCATGTAGCCAGCATGACTAAATGTTACCTTCCTGCCAAACTGGTACCTATTTATCTACTCGCATTTGCATAGGTGAACTGCTTGATGTGCAGGAGCTGGGGCAAGTAATGAGAATTTACTTCACTGCATGGTGCTTGGGTCTCAAACTTAGGCTGTCAGGTCTCTAGCTGACAAGTTCAACATTTTTAACTGCTACACCATTGCACTCCCTACAACTGTAAGTCTATGCTATATTCTTAAGCATAGATTGCTTCATAGAATACAAGCTGAAGCAAAATCCTATCCTTATTTTACTTATTTAGGTATATGTAAATTGCAAATGCAATATAATATGATATCTATAAAAATAAACATTCAATGAAATGCATAAATAAAAATGCATATGATGTACAGCATTAGCAATAAATATAGCAGAATTGAAACACATTTATAAATGACATTAAAATTAGAAACTTTTGGAATTCTCAAAGTTCTTCACCTTATAATTTGGTGAAGAAAGATAACAAATTAACTTAATTATAATATATTCATATTTTATGTGTGATAATACCCCAAAGCATCTTTCTAGATTCAGAAATTGTCTGCTTTGAAAAAGGTCTAGATTTAGTTAATTTACATACTGAGTAGCTTAATTGTCTGTCTGTCTGTCTGTCTGTCTGTCTGTCTGTCTCTCTCTCTCTCTCTCTCATTGGCCTTCTGTGAATTTGGGGAAAAGATTTGGTAAAAGATTTAACAAACCTGACAGATAAGAGAAAACAAGTTGGAAAACTAAACCCAGAAAGTACTGAGACATCATCATCATCATCATCATTCATCATACAGTCAGCCAGATATTCAGACTAGATTTGGCATTATTGTCTACTTATTAAGTCCTTTCCAAAGACCTGGGATAGGCAGATGTGGATATTTGCTGGTGTTACAGATGTGAATGTTTGATAGTGTTACAGATATTGTCACAGGATGTAATCTGTTCTGAGCAAATTTGCCTTTTGCAATTGACTGACGGTGAATTTGTCAGTGCCAATGGTGTTCAAATGGTGGTCCAGTATTTTGGGAATGCACCAAAATAGGTGCACCAAATGTGCCTATTATTATTGGTACTACTTTGCTTGTTTTTGCCACAGTTGTTCTTTTTCTATTTGCAGGTCCCATAGGTTTGGCACCATGGACTTAGGGTTAGGGTTAGGTCACCATGAACTTGGAGAGCAAAATGGACATCACCAACAAATTTGGAGTGCTTGGGTATGGTTAGGAGGGCACTGACGTTTCTAGCATGCCCTATGTATGTTTCTTGGTAAAATACATGGGAAAATCCCATCTCTATGAACTCATAGAGCAAAATGGACATTGCCTTTTTTTTTTTGCACAGAGGCTGAAAGCAAAAAGATTTTATAAAATCCAGTTGAAGGCCTAGGACTGGGGTGACGGTGTATGTGTCAACAGAGAGGGCTCTGTGTGCCACCTGTGGCACACGTGCCATAGGTTTGCCACCATGGTACTAGAGTGTCTCCATGATGGATTGGTAGAAATATTTCTGATTAGATTGAAATTGGAGATTCTGCTTATAATTTACAATTCAAGCTTTCAATCTGCTGGTTTTCTGAGCTACAGCTATTATTTGCTATTATATTATTTCCAGTGCTTCCTTGATCTTCCTTGTTTCTAAGTAGTATAAGTTAAAAATAACAAAAAAACTTCTTTCAACATGTAAAAAACAAGAAAAAAGTCAAGGGCACCATTAGTCCATTGATGGGAGAAAATGGCAGGAAGGTGATAAGCAGAACTGCTCAGCTTATTTTTTGTATCTGTCTTTACATAATAGGAAAAAACAGTTCAACCTATCAAAAATAAAGGAAGGAAGAAAGAAAGAAAAATAGGAATACAAGTCAAAATAAGCAAGAAAATGGTAAGAGAATACCTATTCATTCTAGCAGTTCAAAAGCATGTAAAAATGCAAGTAGAAAAATAGGGACCACTACGGTGGGAAGGTAACAGCATTCTGTGCACCTTTGGTGTCTAGTCATGCTGGCCACATGACCACGGAGACGTCCTCAGACAAATGCTGGCTCTTCGGCTTTGAAACAGATATGAAATGGTCCCTAGAGTCGGAAATGACTAGCACGCATGTGCGGGGGAAACTTTACCTTTTTTTATTCATTCTAGATGAGTTCAAATCACCAAGGTCAGATGAATTACAACTCAAGGTTCTGAAGGAATTGGCAGACATGATCTCAGAATCCCTGAACTATATCTTTCAAAGAACTTGGAGAATTGAGGAACTACCAGATGACTGGGAAAGGAATGATATAGTCCCCATTTTCAAAAAAGGAAAAAAATGAATCCAGGAAACTATAGACCTATTAGCCTGTCATCAATACCTCGGAAGATTCTAGAAAAGGTAATCCAGCAATGAATCTACAAATATATAGAGGCAATTCATAACCAGAAAACAACATGGGTTTGTCAAAAACAGATCATGCCAGAGAAATCTTATTGCATTCTTTGACAATGTGACAAAATTAATGGACCAGAGAAATGCTTTGGACACAATTTAAGTGGACTCCAGTAAAGGATTAAAAAAATAGATCACAACCTACTACTTGATAGGATATAAAAATGTGGGGTAGAGAGCATCACTACTAGACAGATTCGTAACTGGCTAACCAACTACACTCAACATGTATTCCTTATGCCTCTACGTGTAGGAAATAATCTACATTTAAGGAAGTATCCAGTGGGATACCCCAAGGCTCTGTCTTAAACCCAGTTCTCTTCAATATTTTTTTCAATGATTTAGACAAGGGGATAGAACATCAAATTTGCAGATGACACCAAGCTGACAAGAATAGTCAACATTACACCAGATAGGTTCAAGACACAAAAGGATCTCGACAGACTGGAACACTGCAGCTTATCTAACAAAATGAAATTCAATGACAAGAAAAGTAAGGTTATACATTTAGGCAAGAAAAACCAAATTCACAGGTACATAATAGGTGGTACCTGGTCCAACAGTAGTAGCTGAAGAGGGATCTTTGAGTCCTAGTGGACAATCACTTAAATATGAACCAACAGTGTGCTGTAGCTACCAAAAAAGCCAAAGCAGTCCTAGGGTGCATTAACAGAGGGACAGAATCAAGATCACATGCAGTGTTAGTACTGCTCTATAATGCCTTGGTAAGAACACACTTGAAATATCACATCCAGTTTGGGTCACGGCAATATAAAAAGATACTAAGACTCTAGAAAGAGTTTAGAGAAGAACAACAAAGATGATTAGGAACTGGAGGCTAAACCATATGAAGAAAGGCTGTAGGTATTGGGTATGTCTAATTTAATGGAAAGATTACAGGTGACACAATAACAGTGTTCCAATTTTTGAGGGACTACTACAAAGAAGAGGAGGACAACCTACTCTCCAAAATACCTGAAGGCAGAACAAGTAGGTATGGATGGAAACTGATCAAGGAGAAAACCAACCTAGAACCAAGTAGAAATTTCTTGACAGTTAGAACAATTAATCAGAAGTTGTTGGTGTTCCAATACTAGAGGTTTTTAAGAAGAGATTGGACAACCATTTGCCTGAAATGTTATAGGGTTTCCAAGCAGGAGCTTGGACTAGAAGATTTCTAAGGTCCCTTCTAAATCTGTTATTCTGTTAATCTATTATTCTGTAGTTACTCTGTTATTCTGATTAGATATTCTTTGATCTTGTTCTTTAGCTTCTGTTCTTTCATCTATTCTAGCTTACTTGCATCTGATCTCAGTTGACTGATCTTATTTTCCAGTCAGATCTTCCATTTTGTTGGCACACAGCTTAGCTTTCTTTCTTCTTTGTTGATTTTGCATCCCAGTTATTCAGTTATAACTGCAGTTATGCTGTACATTATATGATACATGGTATGTTTCTTGCAGTGAGTTGGTGCTTATGCATGATATTGAAGCACTTGCATATTTCAATTTTTGTGCTAGCTGGTTTTTTGGGAACAAGCTTCAATGCAGGCAGCCTTATTCTGATGTTTTTATGCTGTTCTAGATGCTCAGTTACTCTTTGTTTCACTTCTAATTCTTCTTTCTGAAGCAGAGGAGAGGGTGCCTGGTTTCCAAATGAAAACAATTGTATATGTCTGCTGGATTCCCCTAATCCCAATTGTCCTTTGTTTAGTTCTACACTCTGAGTTATTTCTTGATTTCTCTGCCCTAAATAAATTCTTCCAATTCTGCTTCTATGAATATTTCATTTCATATTATAAATCAAAGTTGATCTGCTAGCTTCTGTTCTGTTTTTTCCAGAACTTGTGCATTTGTATCAATTGTCCTTTTCCTGTTGGACTTGATCTATAATAAGATATCATTATTTCTTTGTTTTCAATTACTGCATATTTGTGATGGGTAAACACCTTTTCTTCCAGTAGTTCTGTAGCTGCTGGCCCTGGTTGCTCAGCCAACAATCCTGAATCTATTTTCCACAAGATGTCCAGGAATTCCAGCATTTAGCTTAGTGCTTGTTAAGCAAGCCAGTACGTATTTCTGTAATTTATATCTCACATATTTTTTATGGGAGAGGCACTCTTTGACTCCTCTGATGAGACCTGTTCAGTATGGTTGAACCTCTCATCTTCTTGAAAGCACACGTCCCACAACACATCAAGATAGTGCCTCAATCGTGATAATGATGATGATGAAGATGATGATGAAAGTTTGTTTGCCACCTTTCTCACTGCAAGATAATTCTAGGTGGCTTACAACATTAAAACAAAGCCATTCCTGCATGCATGCATACATATGTATAAATATATGAAATCACAATAAAATCTCAATAAAAATAACTAAAAGATGGGGAGGAAAGGAGGAGAATCTATGGGTGGTGGTTGCTATTAGTTGATCAACCACCTCTAGTGTAATACTACCCCAACAGGAGTATTGGAAGAGCCAGGTCTTCAGACTCTTATGGAAAGTAAGGAGTATAGCTGCCAATCTCACTCAGGGGACAAGATGTTACAAAGCACCAAAACTGCAATAAAAAAGCTCTATTCCTGGGCCTTGCCAGACAGAATTTTTCAATTGTTGGGATCCGCCCCATCCCTCTTCTGCCTGCATGGGTGAGGTGCATCTATCCCATAGGGATGAGATAGTTCATCAGGTGACATGGACCCATGCCATGTAGGGCTTTAAGGGTGATAACCAACACCGTGAATTGCACCTTGAAGAAAACTGGCAGTCAGTGCAGCTGCCAAAACACCAGTGTAAGATGGACCATTCTAGGACCCCAAAGACCACCCTCACTGCTGCACTCTGCACCAGTTGCAGCTTCCAAGTGCTCTTCAATGGCAACCTGTGTAAATTTTTATCCTAAATAAAAATCAGGATTTAAATTTGAGATTTATTGTGATTCTGACAGAGTTATATTATCCCTTAAAAAGGAGCTCTGCAGCCTGCAACTGCTACTTGAGCTTCATTCAGTTTTGTAGAACATCTATGTCAAGGAAAACTATTGTACAGTTATGCCTGTTGTGCTAGCTGTGATCCATCCTGAGCTGCTTGGATTGGCAATGCTAAATAAGTAATTCCCTATGCCAGAAAAATGGTCCTGAAATATTATTTTTCTCTTTGTTTGAAAAAGATGTGGTTCAACTGCTCAGTGGAAGAACAAGTGCTTTCCATGCAGTAAAATTAACTTGGATGTACTCCTTTCAAGAAATCACAGCATGTTCTTCCCATAGGTTTAGTGTAACTAATGCACCAGGCTGCTGATAAATGAAATTATTTTTAGAGTCACTTCCATTGCAAAGTCTCTAAGAAGTATTTCATTTGAATTTTATAAAAATACTGACTGTACTCAGTTTTACAAACACGAAAATGGAATATACGTAAAATCAGATTTAAAATACTATATAAGGACAAAAACTTAAAACAGAATACTCAGATGCAGATGGGATGAGGAGAAAATGGTAAAAGTGATGATTTATTTTAACTCTCAAACTGAGCACAAAATCCTGCATTTGTGAAAAGTAAACATAAATGAAAACTCTTCCTTTAATTGGGGAATATCACACTGTTGGATACCTTCTAATTCTGCAATCACTGTTGAACCTAGCAAATAAGAGGATTTAGTGTTTGGATCTATGTTCTTAATCTGTATAAATTTGCATTTCAAAAGGCCAACTAGCTTCACCTAAGTGAGCCCTAACAGTAATGAAAAAGAACTCAAGGGAAAATGTATAGTCTGATCTAGCAGCTCTTCCTGCATCGTACTAACTTATCTAACCCTTGAAATTTTGCCTTAATACTTACAATAGACAAACAAACACCTACCTGATACATTTAGTAATTCTGATTGGCAGATTGCAGCCATCAGTCATTAGAGAAAGGCAATTCCACTATTCCACTGATAAAAATTGCCCTTATAATTATTTGCCTATTACCTTATGAAACATGAATCTGTTTCTGCAAAGATAAAATTGTAGTAATGTTTTTTTTTTACTTTAAAGAGCTAAAAAGAGCCCAAATATTAAAAATTCAGGGATGTGGTGGCTCAGTGGGTTAGGATGCTGAGCTTGTTGATCAGAAGGTTGGCAGTTTGGCGGGTTGAATCATGAGTGCTGTGTAACAGAGTGAGCGCCTGTTACTCATCCCAGCTTCTGCCAACTTAGCAGTTCGAAAGCACATAAAACTGCAAGTAGAAAAATAGGGACCACTACAGTGGGAAGGTAACAGCATTCTGTGCACCTTTGGTGTCCAGTCATGCTGGTCACATGACCACAGAGACGTCCTCGGACAAGCACTGGCTCTTTGGCTTTGAAATGAAGATGAACACTGGCCCCTAGAGTCAGAAACAACTAGCACGCATGTGCAGGGGAACCTTTACCTTTACCTTATTAAAAAGTCTATTAAGTGGTTTCCCTTTTATCTGATTGCATCTTCTATATTGAGGAAGCATCTGACATTCTGCTTTGGTAGAGCAAGAATCCCCAAACTATTTACTCATTGACCACTTCATGAAGTTTCAGATTGTTGACTTCCAGTTTGCCGCCGCTGTCGTTATGGACGCTTGGAGGACGGCTCTCATCTTCCATGTCCAGTTTTGCATTGCTAAGGGGTGCTAAAAGGGCCAAAGAGGGGCGACCATCAAGAAGGGACTTTTGCAGAAATGTGGGGGAGCCACAACTCTCACGTTAGTGCCTTCATTCCCTTCGAACCAGCGGACGAAAGACCGGGCATAGCAAAATGGCCGGTCATTAGGCTGCAGACAGCCAAAGTCACACTTACCACCAGGCAACATTAAAGCAGCGTGGAAGAGACCAGGTAAGATCAACTTCTCTTATACTCCAATCTTCTTCTTTCCACATATATAAGCTGCTAAGAACCTTCCCCCCTGTGGAGAGGAAAGGGGGATTTCTACCCTCCTTTCAGAAACAGCAGCGATTGAACCTCCAGGGGTGATTTAAAAAGAAACATTTTAAAAACTAATTGGACCTCAACTAGAACTTTATTCCTTTAAAAAAAAACTTGTGGACTAAAAGCTTTTGACTATTTATTCTTTACTTCCGATCCTTATTTAAAAATTTGGCTCTGTTGTTTTAAAATAGAAGAAACAATTGAAGAGAGATTAACATACAGTTCCACCCACCCCAACAAAAAGAAGAAAAGAATTTTCTAAGCAATTGGGGGACACCTTGTGGCTAAATCTGAAATTGCAACCTGACACCCTAAAAAAAAAAAAGAGAGAGAGAGAGAGAGAGACTTGGCTGACACTATAGAAAACAAGATAAGACTAACCTTGAACACCAGATGTGAGAGTCCACCATGGAAGAAATACAAAAACAAATCTATGCTATGATGAAAATAACCTGCCAAACCTATCAGTTCCTTTCTACAGCTGGTGATGAAATAAGAGCTTTTGGGGAACAAAAAACTAGAAAGCATCTTGGATAAGCAAACTCAAATTGTGACTATAACTAAGAATTTATCAGGACAGAACAATTTTACATTCTTTTTGCACTGGTTGTTAAGTGAATCACTGAAATTGTTAAGTGAATCACTGCAGTCATTAAGTGAACCATGCAGTCATTACATGGGTTTGGCTTCATTGATTTCTCTTGTCAAAAGCTGACTAGTATGGTCATAGGTAGTGATCACATGACCCTAGACTGCTGCAGCCATTGTAAATACATGAGAGTTGCCAAGAGTCCAAATTTTGATTTTAACTCTGAGAATGCTACAACAGTTGTAAGTGCAAGCACCCATTGTAAACCACTTTTCTTCAGTGCCATTGCAACTTCAAAAGGCTTCTAAATGAATGGCTGGAAGCTAGGATTACCTGTGGCTAATTTCATTTCCAGTCAATTTCAGCAGTTGAGATTAAAAGCTTAATGATGCTAAGCAGAAAGTGTCCTGAGCCAAATTGTCTGCTACCATCTCATCTCTTAAAGGTAGGCAAGGTCAGGGAACACTCCAATTATTCAAAACAACAGTTTGAAAGTCTGACAGAGTTAGCCTACATATATTCCTTCTTATACCAAACAAAATCAATAATAGTTATTTTGAGTTTCTTTCTGATGCTTTGTACTTTCACAAGACAATGGAATGTCATTTTATCTCCTTTAATAGTTCATTGTTTTCTTCTCCAGAGTCTGCACTCCTTTGCATATATTCTAGGCCTCCAATTTTTAATTGGGTATTTAATGGGCATTCCCTGTTGTGTATATAAATATAAATATGCAATTCTAGTGGATCAGCTGAAAAGAATGAATGATCCACAGCCATAAGCAGGTTTATTTGTATCATTCCCATATCTCTGAAGAACTACTGGATGTAGCACAAAATGTCAATCACAATTTGGAAGAGAAGCAATGTGATGTTGTCTAAAATTACATTCACCTTTCTTGTAGCCACACCATGTTGCTGACTTGTTAAATATTATTCCAGGCTCTGTTTGTCACACGTTTTGTTATAAAGCAGGTATTCCTCATTCTATATGTCTACATTTGATTTTATATTTGTATGCATTTTATTAATTTCTGTTAAATTTCATTGTACCACTAGCTGTTCCATCTAATTCTGTGTCATCTGCAAATTTGATATGCATTTCTTAGCACTCTTCAGCCAACATTAATGCAAATGTAGAAAAATAAGTGGCCAGAACTGAAGCTTATGTCATCACCTTCCGCTTCAATTTGATGAAAAGGCAGTTTTGTAAACACTTGACCATAACCTCCAGCCCATATTTGCTAATTAGAGTGTTATGGAATATTTTCTCTAATGCTTTTCTGAATTTAAGACAGTGTGTGCATTCAGATGCAAGCATGCGCACACACATGACCTCATACACACACACACAATTTCCACAATTTACAAAGCTAATCACCCAATCAAAAATGAAGATTTTTTTCTCTCTACAAATTGTTATTCACACAATTATCATTCTGTTCACAGACTGAACCCTTTTGATCTGTTCTATAATGTACACAAGTAGAGATGGGAACACCTGGAAAAAAACTGGAAAAATTGGGAGAAAAAAGACTTTGGAAAAATGAAAAAAAAAAAACTTTCCTCCCCCTCCCTCCCCAATTTTTCCATTTTTTTTTCAGCCGCTTCCATCTCTATTCCGAGTCAACATGACTTTTCTAGGATTTCATGAAACCAACAAATTAGACGAGCGTATCAGCAAGTCCATTCCATACCCTAGATCACATCTCATTGGGCCTAGAAATTTAAATTCATTCAAAGTACATAGAAATTACTCAATATGTTTGTATTAACTTCAAACTTTAGTCCTTCCCCTTATATTGCTGGCAGTGTAATTCTGTATATTTTATTTTCAGAAAAGACTAAAACAAAACTTAGAATGGCAGTTGTGTTTCTACATTATTAGACACACCTTTTAGATTTATTCCTTTGTAACTGTATGCAAAGAAATCTGAAGAGTAACCATAATTATGTTTGGAGAAATGCAAATCTACTATTTCATACTACTGTTCTTTTAAATCTTCCATTTTATCTTTTTATATTAAGACACATTTTTATTATCTTTCCCTGTTCTGTCACTGTATTGTTTATTTTCTCTCATAACCTTCTGTTTGCTTCCTTCTTTCTGTTTCTTTGTTTTAATCTTTCACAACCATTTTTATTTCCTTCTTTGCTTTTCATTGTTTGGGATTGTAATAGTTACAATAACCATCCTTCTGATAAGGTATACCAGTGTTTTGTGTTTTATTCCTGCAAAAGAAGGGAAATTTATCTTGATTTTACTTTCTCCTTGAAGCCACAATTTTCTCTGTTCCCTTGGATACATTCTACAGAGAGTTTGGGAATCCTCCAGAATAAATTGACAAAATGATGCAGGATGAATGGAAACAATTTCTTTAATGGGAACTATTTTCTGTTGTCTGAGTCATTTACAAATATAAAGAAGATACTTCTTGGTGCTAGCAGACTGTAAGTGTAAAATTAAAAGCAATAATGTTTGTGATATTTTAACCAATTACACAGTGAGAATAGTTTTTCATCATTATATCATATGCTTTGTCAGTATAAAATAATTTGAAATGCTATCAACTATAATGTTTTCTTTAAAAATATCACCACTTTCTCTTTAGAGCCTTTGTATATATTTAACAAAGCATCCCTTCCAGCAACCATTTGTAAAAAGTTAATCTTGAAATCGAGTCAAAATAATTTCTAAAGCACTTATCAACCCTTATTGCTGGGAAAAAAAATCCTGCAATTGAGAACAATCAGAATGAAATTAAATGGCCAGAGGAAAAAATATATAAAAAAGAAGACAATTTGCATTAAGCAATGAGTGAGGCCTTTCTAAAGCCACATGTATTAAACAAAAATCTGAGCCTTTGATTAACTTAACCTTAACTATCATTGCTATGAAAATAATAAGTGGTGTTATGATTCATGTTTACAGCTACCCACCATTTTCTGATGATCTAAAGTAAATGTTATGCAGAAAGAGGAATAAAAGAAGTGCTTACTACAATCCTAATTAACTGCTAATGCATTTAAGGTGAACCTGTTGATTTTTTTTAAAACAAAATGTCTACATATGCACAATATAAACAGTTTCAGCTGAAAATTCAATATCCTTTTTAGGAAGCTCACTCATGATATATATCAATGGGATGTTCATCATTTCTTTTTGCTGCTTTTTTTTCCTCTGAAGGACATTAAGAAACTCATTAAATTTGCCATTGAAGCAGAGATTTCTAAACTACAGCAGGACAAGACTTTTTATTGATGTAAGTGGGAGTGGTAGATAGTGACAAGAATGTTAAACACTAAGGAATATGTATCAGACCAGTGACCAGAAAGCATTAAATATGTTTTATTTAAGATCTGGGTAAAATAATCATTATCCCTATACTAAAGATATCTATTTATACAATTATACGAAAATCTCCCCCTTCATGGATTACTGCCTTGTCATGGCGAAGGGGCTTCTATAACTCAATGAAGCTATGAGCTATGCCATGCAAGGCCATCCAAGAAGGACAGGTCATAGCAGAGAGCTCTGACAAAACGTGATCCACTGGAGAAGGAAATGGCAACCCACTCCAGTATCTTTGCCATGAAAACCCTATTGTCAGTACCAAAAGCAAAAAGATATGACACTGGAAGATGAGCCCCTCAGGTTGGAAGGTGTCCAATATGCTACTGGGGAAGACCAGAGGGCTAGTACTAGTAGCACCAGAAAGAATGAAGTGACTGGGCCAAAACCGTGGATGTATCTAGTGGTGAAAGGAAAGTCCGATGCTGTAAAGATTTTTTCTCCATAGAACCATGGTGGCAAACGTATGGCATGTATGCCACAGGTGGCACACAGAGCCCTCTCTGTGGGCACACGCACCATCGCCCCAGTCCTAGGCCTTCAGCTGGGTTTTATAAAACCTTTTTGGTTTTGGCCTCTGCCGCCATGTGCAAAAAAATAAAAGTTCAATCAATCAATCAATTTCAACTTCTCACGGGAAAAAAAAAGATCTTGCAAAGTTGGAATTGATTGATTTAACTTTTTAGTCTCACCCAGTCTGTCATTACCACCACATCTTTACCCACCCAATGGGCCAAGTGCTCCAATTGGCCACAATCACCCAATGGGCCACCCCCACGCGGCACCCAACGATACATAAGTGGGTTTTGGGTTGCAGTTTGGGCACTTGGTCTCTAAAAGATTTGCCATCACTGCCATAGGAACCTGGAATGTAGGATCCATGAATCAAGGCAACCTGGACATGGTTAAACAAGAGATGACAAGACTGAACATCGACATCTTAGGAATCAGTGAACTAAAATGGACAGGAATGGGTGAATTTAATTCAGACGACTATCAGGTATACTATTGCAGGCAAGAATCCCTCAAAAGAAATGAAGTAGACTTCATAGTCAATAAAAGAGTAGGAAAAACAATACTGGGATAAAATCTCCAAAATGACAGAATGATCTTAGTGCAAATCCAAGGCAAACCATTCAATATCACAGTAGTCCAAGTCTATGTGCCAACCACTGGTACAGAAGAGGATGAAATTGACCAGTTCTATGAAGCCCTACAGCACCTTATAGAATTAACACCAAAAAATGAAGTCCTTATCATCATGGGGGATTGGAATGCTAAAGTAGGAAGCCAAAAGATAACTGGAATAACAGGCAAGTTTGGCCTTGCAGTACAAAATGAAGCAGGGGACAGACTGATAGATTTTAGTCAAGAGAATACAATGGTCATAGCAAACACTCTTTTCCAACAACCCAATAGATGGCTCTACACATGGACATCACCAGAGGGTTAACACAGAAATCAGATTGACTATGTGCTCTGCAGCCAAAGATGGAGAAGCTCTATACAGTCAGTAAAAACAAGACCAGGAGCTGACTGTGGCTCAGATCATGAGCTTCTCGTTGCAAAATTTAGGCTTAAACTGAAGAAAGTAGGGAAAAACACTAAGTCCTTCAGGTATGAACTAAATCAGGAAGGACAGGAAGACCTGGAGGAATGTTGTCCATGGGGTCACGATGGGTCAAACACGATTTTGCAACTAAGAACAACAACAATGAAAATCTCAAATTAGTACTAATATAGCTGAAGTAAGCCTCAACATCTATGTAAATTATTGCTAAGCACATTGATTTGTGCTTTAAATTGTAAGCCGCCTTGAAGCATGTATGGGTCAGTCTAAATCTTGTCTCTTTCAGTTCATAAAAAATAATCCTATACAGTTCGTGACATACATTTCTAAATCCATTTTCAGATTAGTTTTTCAGATTTATTATTTAGACAACATCACCACCAGATGGATCTGTAGCTGGCTGGGAAACCATACTCAACAGCACTACATCCACATCTAGAGGGCAGGACAAGAAACAATGGTTGGAAACTGATCAAAGTGAGAAGCAACCTGGAATTAAGGATAAACTTCCTTACTGTGAGGACAATTAACCAGTGAAATAGCTTGCCCCCAGAAATCATGGGTGCTCCATCACTGGAAATTTTTAAAAAGAGGCTAGACAGTCACTTGTCTGAGATAGTATAGGTACTCCTGCTTGATCGGGGTCTGGACTAGAAGGCCTCCAAGGTCCCTTCCAGCTCTATTCTGTTCTGTTCTGTTCTGTTCTGTTCTGTTCTGTTCTGCTATGCTATGCTATGCTATGCTATGCTATGCTATGCTATGCTATGCTATGCTATGCTATGCTATGCTATGCTATGCTATGCTATGCTATGCTATGCTATTCTTCTAGCAATATCAGATTGGGTTAGGGTTAGGGTTAGGGTGGATATGACAAAAATAAATTATACAGCATTTCTATATTATTATATATAATATATTGTTTTAAGTCAGAACATGTCAGTCACAATGTCAAATATGTATGTCAGGTAACTTTGGAACTAATATAAATATTTCTGGATTATGATATTGCAAATACATGATAGTACTATATTTTTACGGGATTTGATTATGTACAAGAAGCCTCCCTTCATATGAAGGTTCATATGTTAATAATAAACCAAAGTAGATCATCTTAATTATTTAGGCCTTATGTTATAAATTCTAATGCAGCAAAAGTAAGTCTTTGTATATCATGCTGCTGACATATTATTTTGGAAAAAATATTAAATGAATTGGACATTCTGAATTGGAATTCCACATATTCCTGCAGTCTATTTAAAAGCATTAATCTATGAACTATGGTCACCAAATATTTGTAATGTTTTGGGTTTTTTTTTGTAATATTGCTAGATTATTCAATTTCCAATATTTCTCTTGTATTCTTTGTGTTAAGATATCAATTAATGCAGGCATCCAAGATACTGATTTAGCAACCCAGAATAATCAATATGTAAATCCTTACAATTGGACTGATTCTCAGAGAGACCCCATTAAAAGCCAGATCACAAAACAGAACAACAGAATACTATTGACAGAATACTATTGACAGCTGACAGCTTAAGCTTCCCAAACATATTATTAATAATATAAAACCTACACTGGACATTATGCTTTTTCAGACATTTGGTAGCACACACATATTGCCTTCAGGCAACCACTCAAGCTCAAGCATATTCTTATAAACAACAAAAAACTACATGAAAATGATACCAATACTAACATGGAAACCAGAGCCTGTAAAAAATCAGTTATGGGCTTTGCATTCACATCAACAGTACCACTATTTGCTTCAATAGCTTCAGAAACATATTTACTTGTTTTTCTTAAAGGATTTATGCTGTTATCTTCCAACCAACCTTCTGGGGATACTACATAGGACAAACAGTCCAAACTTTGTGCAAAAAAATTAATGGACATGTATTTGATATCAGGTCTTGAAACAAGGTCAGTCTAATAGCAAAACATTTTAACATTCCAGGACATACTATGACAGATCTCAAAATAGCAGTTTTGAAAGAAAAATACTATTTTTCTTTAGGTGTGAGATGGCTAAATTTGCATATATCAGTAAGTTTCAGGCTACCTCAGGTTGGAACCAATACAATGGATTTTTAACACATTGTAACAAGAGATTACAGGTACCTCTAATCTGTTCTGCATGGAACCATCATATGCATAACTATTTTTTGTTTCCTCCGTCCTCCATTACTTAAGCTACTCCATGCATCTAATGAAATCAGCTGAACCTCACAAAAGCTTATGATCTATAATAAAATTTGCTGGTCTTAAAATGGTCTATCACACCTTTTCTGATTTTGGATTACTACAAACTAATTCTCCTCTTCCCATGGGTACTTGCTCTCTGTCTTCATCCTCTCTTTCTTTTTCTTTTTTGTCATATAAAACAAGTTATATCTTAAGCTGCATTTTTAGTATTGCCTCAAAAATATAATGTAATTAGTTCAGGAAATCAAACCAGATATGCCAGTAGTCTATATCTTTGTAAGCTCCATCATGCTGTAATTTTAAATTAAAATTCATGCATTTTATTTTGTTCCAGTAAAGGAAAAGCTTTAGACCTGATGTTTCCAAATAAACAGCAAGCTCAGCCATAGAGAGGGTATAATATGCAAGAAGTAAAAGCAGGCTAAAGATACAGTTTGATGCACAATTCAATTAAATTTAAATAGATTTAGCCCAACTGCTGCTGTCAACAGCTCCAAGTCAGTGCTCTACATGGGCCAATGGTGCATTCATTGCTCCCTACCTATAGAAAGCTCTTGTTTTCATTTCAAAGTAAGTAGTGAATAGTTCTACTTCTGCTGGGAACTCTGATAGAACCAAAGGAAATAAATGGTATAGGTGTTTTATATAAATGAATAATATTCTTACTTTTTTTTCCTGGACAACTAGGAGATGTCATAAAAATGTAGTATAAAGTAACAGTACAGAATATTGGAAGTGTAGCACCAGAAGCATTGATTCTTTGTACCATTTAACATAATATCCAATAGACATGTTAAAAATAGAGACAGCAAGCAGGGCGTTCTTCTTTGTTCTTGTATCTGCTTTTTCTTTTCACAATTTAATTTTTAAACTATTCCCTTCAATCTATTAAACTTTCTTTCTTTCCTTCCTATCAGAGAACTCACAGGTACATTTTTTTTCCTCAGCATGAAACTGTATTGATAAAATTTATTTGTCCTTCTGACCCTTAAAGAGTTATCCACTATTCTATACCTTAATAGAATAGATTTACCTATAAATGTTATTCTTTGTCTTTAGGTAGAGCCCAATAAATGAATTTAAGAAAGCTATTCTAAAAATTACCTAAAAAAATTCTCTTGAATAAAATTTGGTCATGGAGATCCAGCCTGTATACAAGGATTCTCTAAATAATCGTTGCAATAATGGATTGTCAAAAATGGTTGAAAGGATATTGTTTTTTTTTTCAAATGGAAGCATAGGATTAAATCATTTCTGGGGGCATTGTTCAGCTACACCTCACTAAGTGTTTTGTTTTGTTTTATCCAGTCAGTCATGTCCAACTCTCAGTGATTTTTCAGGCAAGTGGTCTCCATGTTATCCTGTCAAGCACAGCTTCTTTCACTTGTTGGATGTTAATTTTTGTATCAGTTTTGATGTTATCAAGCCAGCATGTTCTTTGCTTGCCTCTTCTTCTTGTTCCACTAACCATTCCTAGCATCGTTGACTTCTTCAATGAATTTGCATACATGACAGGGCCAAAGTAAATCAGATGTAGTTTTGTGATTTTGGCTTCTAGTGATGTATCTGTTTTATATGATTCATCACCTCTCACCTGAGGCCACTGACATGTAGACCATATCTCTTGTCACAAGACAGTGATGATGTTAACTAGCAATGTTCTCAGTAATTATACAGATATTCCATCAATACCTGGGGGTTTTCAGTTGGCAATTTCTTCATGGCCCATTCTACTTCTTCTTTCAAGATTTTTAGTTCTTTATTAATTGGGCTGTCATCATCATTTTAATGGTAAGTCAAACTGCTACGTGGTCTTTCTGTATATTCTTTCTACCTATTCTTGATCTTCTGCAGGTCATTTAGTACATTACCTTTGCAGTCTTTAACAGTTCCTTGCCAAGCTGAAAAGCTGGATTGAATCATTTTTGTTATGGCAAACATCCATAGTATGTCCCTTCCTGTTAACTTGTTCCAGATGTTGACACTGCTCCTCCCATCGTCTTTTTTGTCTAACCTGGCTTTATGTTGAAAAATTACATTCAGTTTTTTAACTTCATTCTTATTAACCTTGGCTTTGGCTACTCTTCACAGATCAGCTATTTTGATGGTGTCATCAAATAAACACTTGTTTGTTCTCTTTGGTTTTTGGTGTGACACATATTTTCCAGCAATTTCAATGATGTTAGTTTCGATCTCTCGATGCTGTTTCTTTTGGATCTTTCCTTTCTAGATTCAGTAGTTCAAACCTATTCTTAACTTCTATGGCATATATAGATGAGATGTTGTTTACATTAAATTTTGTGGGGATAGTACCATTTTTTTCACTTTGTAGTGTTTCATTTTAGGCCTTAATAAATGATGGTCTGAGCTACGATCAGTGCCAGGAAGTTTCTTAACATATGCAACTGAACCTTTCCAGCACTGTTACCATAAAATGAAGTCTACCTAATTTTTATGTTGTCTATTTGGTGTTGTCCATGTGTATAAATGTTGCTTGTTTTGAATAAACCACATGTTAATTATGCTGACATGATTTTCCTGGCAAAATTGCAGTAGGCGATAGCCAGCTTCATTCTGTTACCTAGCCAAAATTTGCCTACTATTCTTGCAACTTCTCTTTGTCCTACTTTTGCATTGAAATCATCCATAATTGGTATTTGCTTTTTTTGTATTTGCTTGGCAGTACATTGAAGCTGACTGTAAAAAAGTTTAATTTCATCATCATTTGGGTCTACAATTGGAGGGGACATTTGTAGTATGTTGAGTGGCTTGCCTCAAATTTGAATAGCTATTATATGATCACTGTTTGCTCTGTGATTTTCAACACATTTAGCTACTTGTTTGCTTAGACAAAATGCAACTACTTGATTTGAATTGACCATTGCCTCCTCAGTATAAGTCACTGATGCCAAGGATATGTTCACTCTAATCATTTCTCTTTTTACAATTTTGAATTGCCTAAAATACATGCCTCTAATATTCTATGTTCCAATTTGATATAACTTTATACAGCATAGGTGACCTCTTTCACCATCTATTGTTGGGCTTCCCCAAAACTTTCCTCCAACCACCATAGCTTTCACTAACCCTCCCCAGTTATCCAGGCTTGGAATTGACATATGGTTAATGAGTCAACATATGGCTGGGTACATTATGTATTATTCATTCATAATTATATGGAAAAATACCTATAGTATTTATGATGGATTGAAGCCATCAGTTGTGAGCCAAATTTAACAGATTTTTTTATCATTTCATAAAAAAGAAGCTTTTATAGTAATAATGGAGAATCTAATAGTTTGAAATGGATTATCAGAATTTTTCTATATGCAGGTCTCTATGGTAAATCTAAATTTTAGAGCAGTGGTCTTCAGAGTTGATAAGGAACCTTCTACAATGTGACCAATCATTAACAAACAATCATTAATAAATATGCTTTATGTAATATATTTGAATTAAATTTCCAGTAATCAATTTTGTACAATGCAAGTAGAAATGGCATGTTGAAATCTTGGATGATTCTTACAAGAACTGTGGGATTCCAGGGAACATTTTGAGTATCATATTTTAGAGTCCTAAATATTCTGAATAATATTAAATAAAAAGTTGGTCTACAAAATGTATGACAGATGAAAATAAGGAATAGTGTAAAGACTGAAGCATATATTTAAAACAAATATTAAATGATTAAAGAAATAGTCATTTCAAGATGAAAGTTTTTGGAAACTTGCACTTTCTGATTGATTTTAAAAAAAAGGAACAGATCTTCCTAAGCATCCATCTAGCAGGGAAATGCTGGCAAAGATGATTGATAGCAGAAAGCCTTCACAAACTAGGTCAAACTTCTATGAAGATGTCAGTTTGGTTCACAATGTACTTTTGAGTTCACCATTTGTAGTGTTCATATTCTATTTCATGATTCATCTTTTTCTGAAGAATATCTTTTAAACAAAAAAACTAACATAAGATCCCCATCCCCCAAAAATGTCTTCTGCTATTTTTTCCCTTTTTTCATAGTTTAGCCTGTCACTTATAAACTGTCACTTTTAAACTGTCAGAGTATACTTATCTTTCTTATTTATGAAACCCAAGATGGGATTCCTCAAAGGGTCTTTTATTGAGTATTATGCCTTTCATGAGGCTTTAATATAAATGCAATGACTTCATTTTAAGATAAATTAATAAAACAATAGTCTATTGGTTTGTGATTGTATTCATTTAATTGCTAATCTTCATTCAAATAACAAATTAGAGAACTTGAAGCTGACTGACTATATTGCTCAAACTGCAGAGATAGAAGCAGTCCACTTACTGAGCTCTGCATAGAGCTGAAATGATTGATTTGATTCAAACTGAATCAATTGGAAAATAAAAATGTCAATAACTTTCCGTTAAAAGGCAATAATTTAATAAATTTAAAAAGCACTTTTTATGTGTTCTATATTTTTTTTACTTAATACCTGTTCCCATTTTAATGAATTTTAATTTTAATGAATTTTAATTAATTCTCTTTCATCTAGCCACCCATATTTTAAACTAGAAATGTGATACCTTACTTGCTAGAAAGTAATAATAACACAATTTTATTAAGAACTTCACAGTTTGTGGCATAGTCCATTCATTATAATGTATGTCACATTTTCCCCTAATTAAACAGTACTTCATTATTATGCTTTTTGTTAAAAACAAACAAATTAAGACTGGCAATGAAGGTTGAAGAAGAAAATTCCAAAACAAAACTATATTTAAATGTGAAACTTCATAAGGGCTAAATAAGGGGAAACAAACCTAGGCATCTACTTCTTTGTAAAAGCTAAAAGTTGCCAATCAAGAACAAGTATTAATGATTATTAATAATCTTTTATTTTGTTTATCATCTACTCCTTTAAAACAAAGTGAAATCCAAAAGGTGGAGGAGGGAACTAGAAGTAAAGCTATACTGGACCTAATTGTTGCTAATAGAGAAGACCTGGTAGAGGGAGTTGAAGTTGCTGGAACCTTGCATGAAAGTGACCACATCATACTGGAATTCAATATAATGCAAATACAAGCAATAGAAAATAATCCAGTTAGTGTCTTAAACTTCAAACGAGCTGATTTTAACAAACTCAGAAAGAACCTGGGAAAGATTCCATGGATGAAAATCCCAAAGGAGAAAACAACTCAAGAAGCATGGGAAACTCTGAAAAATGTTATCATAAAAGCCCAGTCCAGCACAATACCATTGAGAAAGAAAAACAAGAAATTTAAGAAGAAACCATCATAGCTGCACAAAGATCTCTCTGACAAACTGACAGACAAAAAGGACAAGTACAAAAAGTGGAAAGTGGGGACACATAACTAATTATCAGCAGACAGCCAGAACATGCAAAGATGAAGTCAGGAAGGCAAAGGCTCAGAATGAACAAAGACTTGGAACAGAAATCAAGGATAAGAAAAAAAGTTTCTTTCAACATATTAATAACAAGAAAAAAAGTCAAGGAAACTGTAGGTCCACTAAAGAGAGAATATGGCAACAAAAAAGGCATTAGGGAGTAGGGAGAAAGCAGAGCTGCTTAACTCATTGTTTGCATCAGTCTTCATACAAAAAGAAATTATAGCCCAACATACCAAAAAAAAAACAAAAACAAAAACCCCTACTGCAAAAGACAAACTAGAAACAAAAATCAAAATAAGCAAGAAAATGGTAAGAGAACACCTATCTTACCTCACTGGGATAGATTGCATCCCAGAGTTCCAAAGGAGCTGACAGATATTATCTCAGAACCATTGCACCATATCTTTCAAAAATCCTGGAGCACCAGGAAACTTCCTAAGGATTGGAAAAGAGCTGATGTGGTTCCCATCTTCAAAAAAGGAAGGAAAAAAAAACAGACCCAGGAAAGAAACTACAGACAGTCTAACATTAATACCTGGGAAGATCCTGGAAAAGATAATAATAATAATAATAATAATAATAATAATAATAATAATAATAATAATAATAATAATAACAACAACAACAACAACAACAACAACAACAACAACAACCAGATCTACGAACAACCGGAAGCAAATAAAGTTATAACTATTAGCCAGCACGGATTTGTTAAAAACAGATCATGACAAAATATCATGCTTAATTGGGGATTTCAGTGCAATAGTAGATGGGACATTAGACTATAAAAGCAGTAAATCAGGGAAACAAGGGGGAAAAAAGATTACCTAAGAGTTTTTTCAACATGATACAGGAAATTAGTGTACAAGATATTTGGAGAGAAATGAACCCAGGAAAATCACAATATACATTTTATTTTAATAGTCATAAATCTTGGTCCAGAATTGATATGATTTGGATGAGGCTGAATTAAGGGTTAATATGCAGGAAATTGAAATAGAATTAGGTACTTGGGCAGATCATAATCCTTTAAAAATTAAAAAAATGTACAATTTGTTATTAAATCTCAAAATGGAAGATGAGCAAGTAAAAGAGACAATGATAGCATGGGCAAAGAATTTTGGATATAATATAGACTTAGAGAAGTGGCAAAGTTTGTGGGAAAGAAACTATAAATTGACAATGTCAGCTTCATATGAAGAAAACTTATATAAAATGTTCTATAGATGGCAGTTGCCACCAATAAAAATAGCAAAAATGTTTAAAAATATGTATTAGTGAATAAGATACTCAGACAACACATTTTTTGTTGAATAATTATTATTGAATTCTGTTAAAAAATAATAAAACTTTATTTAAAAAAATAAAAACAGATCATGACAAACCAATCTTATTTCATTCTTTGATAAAGTGACTAAATTAGTAGACCAGCGGAATAGTATAGTATGGACATAGTATACTTAGATTTCAGTAAGGCATTTAATAATAATAATAATAATAATAATAATAATAATAATAATAATAATAATAATAATAATAATAATAATAATAATAATAATAATAATAATAATAATAATAATTTTATTTATATACCGCCCTTCTCCCGAAGGACTCAGGGCGGTGAACAGGGCAAACATATAAAAATACAAGAATACAAATATTAAAAAAAGATTAAACAAGGTGCCCAAAACTAACAACAATAAGTTAAAATGCACTAAAACAATATTAAAATCCAAACCCATCACCCATCAGGCCAGGCCGGCTTGTTCGAACAAGTAGGTCTTCAGATCACATCGGAAGGAGCGAAAGTCGGGCGCCATCTGGAGCTCAACCAGCAAACGGTTCCACAAATCCGTCACGCCCACAGAGAAGGACCTCCCCCTGGGGGCCACCAGATGACATTCTCTGACCGGTGGCACCCTGAGGAGGCCCTCTCTGTGGGAGCACACAGGGCGGACAAATAGACCACAACCTACTTATTGGTAAGCTACAAAAAGGTGGAATAGACAGCATCACTACCAATGGATTTGTAGCTGGTTGACAAACTGTACTCAATGAGTAGTCCTCAATGGTACTACATCCACATGGAGAGAAGTAAGCAGTGGGGTACCACAAGGCTCTGTCTTAGGCCCAGTACTCTTCAATATCTTCATAAATGACTTAGATGAGGGAATAGAAGGGGAACTTATCAAAGTTGCAGACGATACTAAACTGGCAGGAATAGCCAACACCCCAGAAGACAAGCTCAGAATCCAAAAAGATCTTGATAAACTTGAACAATGGGTCCTATCCAGAAAATGAACTTTAATATGGAGAAAAGCAAAATTTTACATTTAGGCAGGAAAAATCAAAGGTATAAGTACAGATTAGGTGAGACCTGGCTCAAAAATAGTAACTGTGAGTGGGACCTTGGAATCCTAGTGGATGATCACTTGAATATGAGCCAGCAGTATGCAGCAGCAGCCAAAAAAGCTAATACAATCCTGGATTGCACAAAGAGAGGCATGGAATCAAGTTCACGTGAAGTATTAGTACTGCTTTATAAAACCCTTGTAAGACCATACCTGAAATACTGCAACCAATTTTGGTCACCATACTACAAAAAAGATGTTGAGACTTTGGAAAAAAATCATAGAAGAGCAACTAAGATGATCAAAGGCTGGAAACTAAAACAAAGAATGGCTGCAGGACTTGTGTTTGAGTAGTCTAAAGAAAAAAAGAAATAGGGGTGATATGGTACCAATATTCCAGTATTTCTAAATTCAGTATTTTTTACCAGATAATTGTACATGGGCTTTGTGATTTTAGGCTTCTAAATTTGTTTCTGACTTCATTTGTACTTTCACTGCCTACCCTCCCGATTAAAAAAGTTACTAAAAAACTTGAACAACTGTTTAAATTAACTTATTTATTTCCTCCATTCATATGTAGTACTGACATGAAACTTCATTTATGGAATTTCTGTGAGTCATAGCATTAATACTGTATGTTGACATGACATTGAGAATACAAAATGATATGAGACTTATATTGATCTTTCCATTGGTTTAAATATGGTCAGAGAAGACTTAGTAGTTCTGTTACAACAATTCAATGCCAAAACAAATGTTGAAGGATACCCTATAGCATTCTTGGCAAATGGCTATCCAATCTCTTCTTTAAAATCTCCAGTGATGGAGCACCCACAACTTCTGAAGGCAAGCCATTCCACTGATTAATTGGGCAGCAATAAAAAAAATGAATGTATGAATGAACTTACAGAAGGTGTTACAGAAAACAATTCATACATTTATGTAATGGCTTTTTGAGTGGAGTCCTTCACCTTTAGATTTTAATGAGCTGTCCAAGTATTATACCACTTTGTTATTTACCCTTCACATAAATTCAACTCTCTTTATGACTTTAATTAGATGCTTAGCAAAAACATCATCAATTTATATTAGATATTCCCTAGCTCCCTTTATACTAATCCCTCATCTAAGTAACATCAGCCTCAAAGAACCCAAATGCTACTTTTTATTTTATACCATTAAAAAAGCACCATGTTCTAGTGCTTTCTGTTCTGTTTTTCTGATATGTATATACACACACATACATACACATACCGTATTTTCTGGCGTATAAGACGACTGGGCGTATAAGACGACCCCCTACATTTCCTGTTAAATTATAGGGTTTGGGCTATACTCACCGTATAAGACTACCCCTCTTCCAACGCACACTAAATAAAAATTAAAAAACATCAGATTTGATTTTAATATGGTAATTTTAATTCAAATGCTTATGACATGCAGGTGCTTAGTAGGAAAACTGTCACATAAACATAAGGCTGTTTGTCATCAAACATGTAAACATAAAACAGTGCAAGTGGAAATAATAATATTAATAATAATAATAATAATAATAATAATAATAATAATAATAATAATAATAATAATAATTTGGAGGGGACCTTGGAGGTCATCTAGTCCAACCCCCTGCTAAGGCAGGAAACCCTATAAACCCTGTAAAAAATCACAGACTGCAGCTTCTTCTCCAATTGGTCCTGCTTTCCCTGCGCAGACTAAATGGGAGATCCGCTCCAGGTTTTCCAGCCAGCCCTGTCCCTAAATTTTCAGCACCCGGCGTATAAGACGACCCCTGACTTTTGAGAAGATTTTCATGGGTTAAAAAGTAGTCTTATACGCCAGAAAATACAGTATATATTTATGTGTATATGTGTGTAGATATGTATGTATGTATATATAGATATAGATATAGATTTTGTCATAACTGGTACTTTTCTTTATTAATTTTATGTTGCACAAACTGTTATATTATCTAAGCAGTGGGTTTTGCTCTGTTTTTACACATTGAAGAGTGGAATATCATTTTGGAATAGCTTAAGACAGGATAGGATACCATCCAAAATTACTGACACTATTGTTACTATATGATAACCTTGAATGCAAAGTGATTGATAACACTTAATTTTCTGGCAGTTTCAAAAGAATACAGGAATAGATAAAGACACATCCACTTTGTTATCTTGGAAATGGACAAGATACGGGATGAAAGGCCCAGCACAGTGCAGAAAGAACATTTTTTTCCTTCAAATGGCTGCCTTTATTTCTGTAACTCATGCAACATGCAAGAAAATAAAACACAACCATAAAGTACTACTCTACTTTTTCTTCTATTAAATTCTAGGTTAATAAATTACTAATACATTTCATCTATTTAAGTTCTCCCTTGAATCAGTTTCCCTGAAGACAAATATCTTTGTATTTCATTGTACATGAAAACCAATAATTCTGATATTATTATTCTAGAAATTTCTGTAGTCTTCTCAGAAAACAAGAAATGCAAAATGATTTCATTTGACATGCCTGCCATGAAAGCTACTAAAACTGTTAAAATTTCACTCAAGGTGAAAATTAGTGTCAGATCTACTTCAGATGAATGCTGATATCAATATCACTTTATTCACCCAACTAACTGCTACCTTTTCTGATTAGAAGTGGCTGTTTAATTTTCATGCTGTGCTAAATTTTCATCAGCACTTTTAATCATTGTAATTTTATATAAAGGACATGATTGATTGATGTATAGACAGAAAGATAGATAAACAGATAGATAGATAGATATCTTCTAACTTTACCAAAATTCTCATAAATATGGTTTAGGATCCTGGTATTTACTTTACTATATATATTTTGTATGTTTGTTTTATGTTATGCAATTGCCTCTCCAACAGTATCTGCAGATTCCTATGCTCCCCTTAAATTCCAGAATAAAAACATAAGTATCCAACAAGGCTGCAGAAAGTTTAATCTAACTAAACAAATTAGGCAGGAGATAGGATACAAAGATTATGCATAGTAACATAGTTTAAAGTAAGATGCAAAATGTGTTATTTTGGCAAGAACAAAGAGTTTGAGGGAAGCAAAATGCTTTCTTGGATTATTCCTGATTCCTTAAAATTCTGGGAAACAAAGTGAGGGAAATTATGGTGGTGGCTAAAGGGAAAGATTTTTTAAAGGTATGTACATCATCCGTGTGTGTCTGTGTGTGTGTGTGTGTGTGTGTGTGTGTGAGAGAGAGAGAGAGAGAGAGAGAGAGAGAGAAGATATAATAAGATTTAATGCCTAAAATAACCGTATCAGTTGCAAATATTCAAGTATTTCAGATAAAACTATTTGAAAAAAAGTACTTATTTGTACATTGTTGGAATTAATTGGGATTGTGAAGTTTGAAGAGTCTAGACAGTTGTCAGTCTGTCACTGATAAAGAATCCATTCCTGGTGACCATCTTGCCTCACTGACTTCTGTATTTCATAAACGTTGGACCGCAGCTTCAAATGTTTAGTTAAAGAAATAGTTGAATCTCAAACATATTCATCTTGTCCACTTATATTAGAAATTTAGATTTTGTTCAAAGATGTGACATCCTTAATATTGCTTGTTTTTTGTTGGGCAAAACTTTAATTGCCTACAGGCTGAAATAATATGGATTTCCTTATATCACAAACTGCTTGTCAAGGTTTCTGCTTCTACTCCTCAGTGTAGAGACCTTTAGAAAGATAAAAAGGACAGTTTCTTATTCTGGAATTAAGTTTATGGTGTAGATGATCAAATAAGGCAATATTATAAGATTTCTCTTCTGGTATGCTAGCAATAATTGAAAAGCATGTGTGCCAAAAGGAGTACTGATCATTAGTGACCTCACTGACTCAATCCCATGTCCTAACAGAGAAAGAGAGATGAAGCAAAAATGTGTTAGAAGACAACAAAGCACTAAGGAAAACTAATGATGTCTATATTCAATTAGTGAGAACTTGCAATGATTAAAGGGCCACTGAGAATACAATGTGCAAATACACAAAGGTAACAAAGTGAGACAAGTATAATGATGTTAAGGTGATATATTGAAAGGAGATAATACTAAAGAACTGGCTGAAATTGATTAACAGATAACTTACCAGCATTCAGAAAACTGGTGAAAATCACATTCTTTGAAAATGGATATTCCGGAAAGTAATCTAATGTCTGTAACTTCCTTTACAGTATTCTATTCTGATATCTTTAAAGTTCTTTTAGATACTGTCTCTCACTAAAGAATTTTAAAGGAGTATTTAGACTCTTGTTCTAGAGCAAAATAAAATCTTGCTTTTTCTTTTTTATGTCCTCCTCTTTTCCTCTTGGGTGTGTTTTTCAAATGTTCATTTTACCATTAATTATTTCATTTACTAAAATCTACAAAAATCTGTCCAGATGGTAAGGGGATGAGGACAGAAAACAAGCTAGCATTAAAAAGAATTGTTGTATTCCTACATTTATATAAATTATTTAGTTTGAATATGCACATTATATTACCATATCATTTTATTCATATTCCTGCACTATGAAGAGTTGCATATTTCAGATCCCATAAAAGATGGGAAGAAAGTTCCTAAAAGTTAAAGTTTGTACTGTAAATATAGAGACATGTACAGTTAGGTATAGGATATTTTACTGCAATACAAACCATTATTTGTTCTTGGCTACCCAATAAGCATGTCATAGTGACATGTCTTGAATTAAAATATAGTGCATATCTTTACTCATTATTTAAATTGATTTAATAGATGTGCATTCTCTACAGTAGAGTAATAGTGCAATGGTCTGAAGCTATAAAGTAGGTACTTAAAGTAGGATTTTTTGTACCCACTCTGTCTTTAGTAGGCCGTGACCTCAATGATCTTATGTGCTATGACTTGTAGAGGGCCAGATGGCTAGTGCATGACAGGAGGGAAAATTCAGTGAAGGGTGAATTTCTATGCAACTTTTAGCTCATCTAGATGAACCTTAGTGCTTCTTCCTAGCTACAGTATTACTGTAAGATGAATGTTAGGCCATGAAAGGGCATAGGTAGAACTTGCCATTCTCTAAAAAATCAATTTTCTGAAGTGAACTTGAAGTTTAGCTGAGGTAGCTCTAAAAAATAAAAGGTGCTAAATCAGATGATGTTTTGCTCCTGACTAACTTCTAAGTTTCTTTAGAGTTTTAAATGTTGAAAGTATAGTTAAAATGTACCCAAATTATCAACCTAAATGTTGGAGGTGCGGTTGCGATGATGCAACGTACTATCATATATAGTGGACTTGCAAAAAAGTTAAAGCTTTTTGGATTAAAATTTGGTGGAATATGCAGAAGATATTTAAGAAAAAGATAAGGTTTTCTCCACAGTTATTTCTGTTGGGTATTATTATAGATTGTACTGTTATAGAAACTAAATTGATGTTGAATTTAATAATGGCAGCAAGACTTTTGGTATCGCAATATTGGAAGAAGGAGGATCTGCCTACTATAGAAGAGTGGACTCTAAAAGTTTCAAACCTAGCAGAAATGGCAAAAATTTCAGCATATTTGAAAGATCAATCGCAACAAAGATACATTTTGGAATGGAGAAGATGGATTGACTACATTCAGAATAAATATGGGACTAAAAAGTTTCATTTAGCATATGAATGAGTTTGTTGTTGTTAGCTGCGAAGTTGTGTCCGACCCATCGCGACCCCATGGACAACATTCCTCCAGGCCTTCCTGTCCTCTACCATCTGCTGGAGTCCATTTAAGCTCACACCTACTGCTTCAGTTACTCCATCCAGCCACCTTATTCTCTGTCATCCCCTTCTTCTCTTGCCCTCAATCTTTCCCAGCATTAGGCTCTTCTCCAGTGAGTCCTTCCTTCTCATTAGGTGGCCAAAGTACTTGAGTTTTAGCTTCAGGATCTGGCCTTCTAAAGAGCAGTCAGGGTTGATCTCCTCTAGGACTGACTGGTTTGATCGCCTTGCAGTCCAAGGGACTCACAGGAGTCTTCTCCAGCACCATAGTTCAAAGGCCTCAATTCTTTGGCACTCAGCCTTTCTTATGGTCCAACTTTCACAGCCATACATTGCAACTGGGAAGACCATAGCCTTGACTATATGCACTTTTGTTGGCAGGGTGATGTCTCTGCTTTTTAGTGTGCTGTCTAGATTTGCCATGGCTTTCCTCCCCAGGAGCAAGCATCTTTTAATTTATTGGCTACAGTCCCCATCTGCAGTGATCTTGGAGCCCAGGAAAATAAAATCTGTCACTACCTCCATTTCTTCCCCATCTATTTGCCAGGAATTGTGAGGACCAGATGCCATGATCTTGGTTTTCTTAATGTTAACTTTCAACCCAAGTTTTCCTCTCTCATTCTTCACCCGCAACATGAGGCTCTTTAGTTCTTCTTCACTTTCTGCCATTAGAGTGGTATCATCTGCATATCTTAGGTTGTTGATATTTCTCCCAGCAATCTTATTTCCAACTTTTGATTCATATAGCCCTGCCTTTCTCATGATGTGTTTTGCATATAAGTTAAATAGGCGGGGCAACAGTATACAGCCTTGCCGGACTCCTTTCCCAATTTTGAACCAATCAGTGGTTCTTTGTTCAGTTCTCACTGTTGCTTCTTGTCCTGCCTACAGGCGCTTTGGAGAATAGCTTGACTCCCTCTTCTTTGTGAAAGCCCCTGAGATATTGGAATGGATGAATGACTGGAGGAATTTGATTGTCTAGACCCATTTCAGTTGGATGGCACATGTTGCAAAAAGGCCTTTTCACAGCTCCATCTAGTTTACCCATTTCACAGCCTCTTGGATTGGGCAGCTTTCCAGTCAGTATTTCATGGCCTTGTCAACTCACAGCTTGACCTTTGCAATATCTCTATATGGAGTTGTCCTTGTGGACCAATTGTAAACTTCAGAATACACTAGTGCAAGCAGTGATGTGTCTGTCTCAATATGCTGACATGATATCTCTTGTCAGTGAACAAAACTGGTTGCCAATGGGCTTCCTGATGCAATTCAAATTCTGGTTATTACATATAAAACTCTTCATGGCATAGGTTATTTAAGGGACTGCCTATGGTTTCTTTCAGGACATTATGCTCCTAAAGCAGCAACTCCCAACCTTTTCTAAACCCTGCACCCCTAGAACATTTCTGATATATTCTCACACCCCTTACAAATGTCTGAAATAATGGCAACAAATTATGCAAATACACTATAATTTTGAAAACCCATATCGTCTCACATCCCAGGGGGTGTGAGAACCCCCAGTTGGGAATCCATGTCTTAAAGAGTAGGAGCATTCCAGGCCCCTTTGATTAAACAGTGTCATTTTTCAGGATCCAGGAAAAGCACTTTTCTGTCACAATAGCTGTTCTCTGCAATGAAGTTCCCCCTGAGGCAACTGACACCTGAAGTAGGATAGAACTAACTTGTTTAAGATTGGTTTGTTTTCTGCTTTGACATCTTGTAACTATTTTGTTATTCTTTTCTATTTTATTGTATTCTTATTTCCCTGATATTTCCATATTAATCAAATAGATTAATCAATAAATAATACATTCTTAAAAGACCAGCCATTAAAAAAAACAAGACCAGTGATCATGAGGAAATTATTCAAAACTCAATGGGTAGACTTCAATTGCAGGGTAAAGAAGTAAGATGGCAGGGTGCCATCTTGATCTTTTTGACCTGCTTGTGGATAGTCCTCGGTTTTATATACAGCATAATTAACATTTTTCATTATACTCAATTCTTTATTTAGTAGCAAGTGGATAAATTAAATTTATTTTAGTTAAAAGTTACATGAAAAGGTCAAATATGAAATAAATAAAAATCCTCCTCCTGTGGTGGGAACAAATTCATAGCCCAAAAGAAATTTTGCACTTTGTCAGCTACAGCTTGATGAGACAAGATTTTTCTTTGGAAATAAATTAGAATATTTCTCAAATGACAAAAAAGTGACCATCTGAGGATAAAACTGGCATGACTGCTCAGTATATACTTGACGTGAGGACGTTTGGTGCTATCAAGGGGATAAAGAAGATTTGCTCAGAACCACTGTGTTTTTCATACTCATGCATTGAAACTTTCATGCTCCAAATTAATTGCATAAAGGATGTGCTTGTTTAACAAACAGTGAACAATTTGTAATTTACTATCTGTTTCTAAGATTTATGTGTTCTCTTTCTGGTGGTTTTTTTATGCATTTCCATCTTCCTTCCTTCCTTCCTTCCTTCCTTCCTTCCTTCCTTCCTTCCTTCCTTCCTTCCTCCCTCCCTCCCTCCCTCCCTCCCTCCCTCCCTCCCTTTTTCTTTTCTCTCTTTCTTCTCTCTCTCTCTCTCTCTCTCTCTCTCTCACACACACACACACATACAGATTCACAAAAATCTCACAAACACATTAAGGGCTCTGTCTCTTTGTTATTTTGTGACACTGAAAAATGACCTGTATGCTTTGTTAGTTATTCTTGTTTTCATATTCCAGGAAAGAAAAATATCCTTTTTTTTTAATTAAAGAATTTTACAAAAAATCTTTTTACAATACATATCCCCAAAACCCACCCGCCCTAAACCACCCCCCTTCCCCCCCACTTCCCAGAGCTGAATACAGGGTTATAGATATAATAATCATATTCTAACTAATATTATCCATTATACAATTAACCAAATTCATAATGTGCTTTAACTCCCCTTTAACATAGATACATTCAAATTATTAAAAACATAATCATAATAACTTAAACAAAAATATAATCAATACTAATACTAAAATTAATGACAATCTAATATCTACTCATAAGCTAAATGGAACTTTTTAGTCCCATATTTATTCTGAATATAATCTATCCATCTCCTCCAAACTGAAATATATCTTTCTTGCGAGTGATCCTTCAAATAAGCAGAAATCTTAGACATTTCTGCAAGATTCAATACTTTAAGTACCTATTCTTCTATAGTAGGCAAACTATCCTTCTTCCAATATTGTTCCACCAGTAACCATGCTGCTGTTATCAAGTTCAACATCAAATTAATTTCTTTAGTATCACAATCTACAACAATACCCAATAAAAACAGTTGTGGAGAAAACTTTATCTTTCTCTTAAAAATCTTTTGAATGTTCCGCCAAATTTTAATCCAAAAAGCTTTTATATTTCTACAAGTCCACCACATATGAAAATAAGTAGCATCTAAACTACCACATCTCCAGCATTTAGACTGTAGGTTAGGATACATGTTAGACAACTTTTTGGGATCCAAATGCCATCTATAAAACATTTTATAAAAAATTTTTTCTTAAATTTTGAGCCTGAGTAAATTTAACATTTCTAACCCAGATTACCTCCCAAATATCCAACGGAATTGGTTCCTGGATATTTTGTGCCCACTTTATCATACAATCTTTAACTAATTTTGTTTCTGAATCCAATTCAATTAAAACATTATATATCTTCTTTATATGCACACGACTTAAATCTCTACAGTAATTTGTTTTACTAAGTTTTCATCTGTAGTTGTGATGCCAACCTTCTGATCCAGCTTCCACCTAGCTTTCAATTGGGTATATTGAAACCAAGAGTAACTTAGGTTTTCTTGTTTTAACTCATCTAATGATTTAAGTTGCCAGTTATTCCCTTCCAATCTAAGTAATTCCTTATAGGAAAACATATCCAAACTCACTCCCATAGATATGCCTTCTATCGCGTGTCCGGGAATTCCCCAAATTGGTATTTTATAATTTAACATACTTTTTCCCGACACGCAGCAAGGCACTTCTAAGAATATGAGATTTAAAAGCCCTGTCCACCTTTTTATCATAAAGCAAATATGCATGCCATCCATATACCAAATCCCAACCCTCAAGGTGAAGTATTCTTTTATTAGTTAAGTTAAGTTAAGCCAATCACTAACCCATATCAAGACCACCGCATCATAATACAATTTCAAGTTAGGCGCCTTGAGTCCCCCTCTTTCCCTAGCATCTTGCAGAATCTTAAATTTAACTCTTGGTTTTTTCCCCGCCCAGATAAATTTATTAATACCCTTCTGCCATTCATCAAGGTTGGCATCCTTTTTCAATATAGGTATCATTTGAAACAAAAAGAGAAACTTCAGCAGAACATTCATTTTAACAGCTGCGATTCTTCCCAATAGAGATAATTGTATTTTTTTCCAATTATTTAAATCCTTTTGTATCTTCAACCATAGTGTTTCATAGTTATTCTTATATAATTTTGCATTTGAAGCTGCAATATACACTTGATTTTTTTGAAATTTCAAGTTTATTTAAGGTGATTTAATCTTTAGTGGATCAGAATCTGGTAAACAAGAAAGGCCATTTCTGCTGAAACTACATTTGGACACAGGGAACACATACTTTCTTTGGTAACTACTTTTGGAAATTGCTTAGTAATTGTTTCTCAGATATTGGGAACTTACAGTTGGACAGGAGATTTTTTTTCTTTCACTGGTTGAATATCCTTCAATACTTATAAAAGTAGTTTTAAGTATAAATCTAAAGACAAAATAATAATAATTTTGAGGAAATAAAAAAAACAAAAGGCTGTTTAGAACATTCATTTTGAAAAGTTAAAATGAACTAAGGGTTTTGAATTCTTTTTTAAAAAAAGATAGGATGAATCTTTGAAAGTTGGACTCTGGAAAGAATAAAAAATACAATTAAAGAACTCTTAAATTTGACTTACTAATTCAGAAATGGAGCAAACTTCTTTAATATTGGAAGATATTTCTGAATAATGGACCCAGTAGTTAATTTTAATAATGTCTATCATGTCTTTAGAGGATCATATGGAATAGGAACATATTTTACTGAATTAGATTATATAGGATATGCAAAAGAACCTGGCTGATATCCCAATAATTAAAAGGGACATGCAAATAAAAGAAAGAGTGACCTGTATATATTTGGCATATTGTATTTATAACAACAATGAAACCTTGTTAAGGTTTTAAAAAATTCTATGAGAAGGGACAAAGAAAAAATGAAAAGAAATCATATTTAAGGACATTATATGAAGGAGTTAAAGATAAACAATGTTAAAAATAAAAAGAAGGAATATAAAGTTGGTTTATTTGATCAAGCTTAAAGTAGAAATATTATTATCTCTGGTATCCTTATTGGACTTTTGCAAATGAGGACTGAATGATAAGGCTTTAAAAATCTGTTTATAGATAATGAAATGATATGGAAGAAGAGAACATTTCTTGTATTTTAAAAGAAGGCAGTTGTTTACACTGGTGTTGAAAGAAGTCATTTCTTTATATATTTCTATGGATTTTTATAATTTTCCATTTCTTTATTTGATTGATATCTCACCTTTCAAAGTGGCATTGACAGGTTTTTTCCCCTCTTGTTTTCCCCACATTAGCAATCATGTAAGGCAAGTTGGCTGACAGTGCCTGTTCAAAGTCATCCAAGCAAATGCATATTGAAACACTAAACACTACTAGTAGTTTATTTTCATTCATTCATTCATTCATTCATTCATTCATTCATTCATTCATTCATCTCTTAACACAGAGTGCATTCAAAATTCATCTTCTTCAATTATCACTTAATTCAAAGACAATATTCCCACTTCCATCCAATTTATCTATATAACCATCTTTTCCTAATTTTCAAAGTTAGTTTTTCCCATAAAGTCAATTTGACATGAGAAAAAGGATCAAATATTTTATTAGAGATTACATTTCATATCTTTTAACTATCATAATTGTTTCCAAAGATCCAGAGTTTTAATATATTTAGATTCTAATACTGTCAGCTAATAAGAGGTGTTAGGCATATTCCAAAGTAGCCCAGATCAGAAAATTAACATCAGTTGTTGGCTTCCAGTTTGTAATCTTTCACAATAAGTAAGCATGATGATATAGCTCCCGATCTGAAAAACCAAATGCTCCCTCCTTAATTGGTAATTGAATTTTCTATAACTATATTCTTGAAATCAAAAATCCTCACAGAAATTTTCTTAACAAATAATTTATGTTCTGAAAATATTTTCCAGGTTCATAATTTGGAATTGCTTTAAGAATGTAATTTAACTTGTGAAGAACTACAGTAAATTGTTTTAACCATGCCTTGTTAAATTCACCTTATGTGGTGGCGATGCCAAAACCAAGCAAGTCACATTTTAGCATAGCATGATGTATTTTAATATTATTTACACTTCCTGTTTTTCATAGCAGCTTAAAATATAGTCACACTTAGAATACCACTTCCTTTTTTCCCCCCAAGTGCCGGAATCTTTAATTCACTTCAGTTCTAGATAGAAAGCTTTCTGTGTTCTGCTTGAATACATACAATCAAGCAGCTGTGACTGTTAGGAGTTTCTCCCTCACGTTCAGTTAAAATCATCCTTCTGTTCTTTCTTGTTTAAGGACATAAACATAAGTCCATTAGTTTGTATGCTTGAAAAGAAAACATAGATCTTTGCCTATTTCTATAAAATATCCTTTTGGGTAATTGAAAGTACCTTTTCTTAAGACTAAGTAGTCTCTTTTGAAAGATCTTAATTTCATCTTCTTTGATCAATCACATTGCCCTTCTCTGAACTTGTTCCAGTTTTTCTGGCTTCTTCTTAAAGTGCCCGAAACTATACACGATACTGAATATGGTATCCAAAGAAGAATAAAGTAGATTCATTATTCCCTGTGATTTGGAAATTCTACTTCTTTTGAAACAGTCTAAAATATGATTTGCCTTTTTTTACAGTCATATCACTCTACTAACTCTTATTCAATTTGCAATTATTTTTATTTAAGTGAAATGTGAAGCACTTTGCATTTCTTTCTGCTCAGTTTCATTCTATTACTTTCAATCATTTCACTAATCCACTCTATATTGAACATTTATTTTTTGTTTTCTAGGGCATTAGCTACTCCACATTATTTAATGTAATCTGCCAAATTTGTAAACATATCCTTCTCCTCATCATCATCCATGTCCTTAATAAAAAAAAATACAGAATAAAGGATTCAGGAGTGATATTTTTAGCCATTTACCTGATACACCTTTAGAGATAATTATTTATGAACACTCTAAATATTATTTTATGCTGATTACTGATTTAATTGTCATGTCCTCCAGACCTCACTTAAGTTTGGTAGTCAGTATGTGATGAGCTTTTTAATCAAAGTTTTATGAAGTCAAGATATATTGCATCTACAGCATCCTCACAATCTGTTGAGGAAGTTACCAAACCCAAAATAATAATAATAATAATAATAATAATAATAATAATAATAATAATAATAATAATAATAATAATAATAATAATAATAATAATAATAATTATTCTCCAGTAAGATGTATCTGGACATGAAGATAAGTAGAGTCAGGTTGACTAGTACTTGGATAAAACATCAGTAGATTCTATGACCCTATACTAAACTAAAAGAATCAGAACAATGGATAGAAGAAAATGTCAGTTCTTTCTATACTATTCCACATTGTTTCATACTTAATAAATATGACCATGTAGTTTACTTCTTAAAATAGCAAAATGGTTAAATGACAAACATTCAAAATCTGTCCTTTAGAGGATTATAGAAATTACAAAGTTGTATATGGAAATACAAATAAAATTAATTTGCTAATTCAATCAATGGAAATGTGTAGAGATGGTTGCTCATTGTCTGTCCAGTCTTATAATATTAGCTGTCTTAGAGAGCCAACTCAATTAGCTCTAGCTTTGTGCCAGTTTACTGAAAATAAGCAAAGCTTTCTGCCTTCCTTTATTTTGAATTCATATGATTCTACAGGTGGTTTCTTTTCCCTCTTTACCTGTTTCCTTAATTCAAATAAGCCACTACATTCCTGATACAACAGCAGCAGCATTTTGCTCCTGATGCCTGCTTCTAAACACTGTTTATAATGTATTTCCCTAACTCAAACCACCATAGCAACAATGGTTATACCTAATGGGAAATGAAGTTTGAAACAAACAAACAAAAAAAACATTCACTTGCCATTTCAGTTTGCTATAGACTTTAAATATAAGCAGGCATATACATAGAATGAAGGCTATTGCTAAGCACATTGATTTGTGCTTAGATTGTAAGCCTCCCTGAGTCTAAATAAATAAATAAATAAATAAATAAATAAATAAATAAAAAAGTTACTGCTTTTTTGCTTCCAGGAAAATGAACTTTATGGCAATTGCTCAGAATTTATATTTGTTTTTGTTTTTCCAAGTGATCAGAGAAATGCTCAAAATGTGAATATCAGGGGTGCCAGCAATTTATGTTGTTTTGATATGGAATAGAGGTGAAAGGACTCTTGTTGCTCCAGGATTGGCAGTACAGGGTTTGCTTCAAGTTACTTTGTAATGGACTGACTATTGAAAATCTATGATGTGAAAATGCCCAATATCCCATTTAAAATCTAAATATAGTTTAATATTCTCTTTTCTAAACTTCATGATAAAATAATCAAAACCATGCAAAATTCATACTCAGAGGAAACATATTACTATGTTAGTAAAACATATATATTATTAACAATAATGTAAAAAATTACCTCTTATTAGGATAAAAAATACTTTCACAAAATGTATACAAAGTGAAAGAAATATGTTCAATGAATGTGACAGGGAAAATACGAAAAATTGAGAAAATCAAATTGACAGATTTAGCCATCCGTATACAAAATTGACAGATTTAGCCATCCATATACAAAGTCTTCTGTAGCACATGAAAAATATTTTTGATTGACATAATGTGTTGATACAATGCATTTAAACTATACTGAGGAATTAGGAATAATAACTAGATAAACTCTAAAGATTGCACAAAAGCACGCAACATGTGTGCACCGTCAGAAAATAGGGAATATTTTTTATTTTATTAAGTTATTTAATGACAGCTTTATTATTGTTTTCTTGTCACAATGTTGTGTGTGAATATTTGCATATATGTTTATGAAACAGCACTAAGGGTTACATTCCATTAATTTTTTGTTGACTCCAAACCATGATGCTGTTTTTTTTCAAATTTCAGGCAGCAGGCCAGAACACCATTTCTAGCACTTTCTTTTCAGAAGGAAAGTTAATCTTAATCTTAACTGATTTGAAATTGCTGAATTAAGACTATGTTCACATAGCCTTTTCAAGAAAGAGCACTAGCCTTTATAAACCAGCCTCAATCCAAAGAAATCAATTATAATGTGAGTGGAAGTGTCTGCTAACATAATCTCCATGTCACAAGTAGGGCAAAGAATTCTTTGTCAGTTTTAAAGCATTCACAATTATAATTCTTTCCAACTGAAATTAGATAAATTATAAATATTAAATATTTGAATATACTGTATTATTCTATCAGTTCCTGTGAAAAATTGTGCAATGAAAAATATTAAAATACAAGTAACACAACATAAAACAATATAAACCTATGTTCATTAAAAAGGGGTAAGGCAAACAAAATAAAACCATATGGTTTGCAATCATATAAGGAAGATCTGGGTGAGGAGAGAATATTTAAAAGGCATCTAAAATATCATGGTAGCCGTAATATTATTTTCATAGAGATAGTATCTCTAAATGCAGGTGCTACCAGAGAAAAGCCTACTTTTTGCTAACCTCAAGATAATGTTTTGTCAGTTTCAGCAGAAAATTCTCTCCTAAAGTTAACAATTAATATTTATTTATTAATCAGGTTTATCTAGCCACTCATTTCATGAGAAATTATTCTGGACAGCATACATAGATCAATAAAAACAATACATATATAGATACTTAAAAACATAAAAATCAACATTAAAAAAGGGAGATTAGTTAATAAATGTCATGGTTCCAGTAGGTGAACCTAGTTAAAAGAATTTCAAGGAAAGATTTCTTCCTTAAAGAACATTTTATTAGGAAACAAAGTATTGGCACTTACATACTTGAACCAAAGAATGAGATTCCCTCCTTCCAGATACAAAGTAACAAATTGCAATTCCCACCCCACAGGAGCTGTCATAAATCACATTCCCCAATTAGCTCAAAACACAGGCTTTTCTCTCCAGCCTCTCACCCCGCAAAAAGCTTATCAGAACATGTCCTTGAGTTCCCACACTTCTACTTTGTTATGGCTAGCTAAACCTTCAGGCATTTACTCCATCCCCCCTTCTATATCTGAACCCTAAAAGAATAGAAAGACATGTTAAAAGCAAAAGTAAAAAATGGCTGCTGGTTTTCAGTTGTCAGAGCGACAACATCCATTGTCACAGTGGTGACAATATAAATATTTGAGCCCAGTGAAAAAAGATCACATCTATGTATGTCATTAGCACTAAATTAAATATAATTTTCATTTTATAAAGAAGCTATGGACATAAAGAATCTTTCCAGATACAAATAACTCACCCATACTTATGTGTAGATTGAGGCATTTTAGCCTTAACCATTTGTTTAGCAGATAGGAATTCAGATCAAATTCATCTTACTTGATTGCTGTTGAATAAATAATTTACTGATCACAACCAAGCTACAAACAAGCCAACATATTTAGACAGTGATCATCTGATCATAATTTTATTTGTGTACAATATTCATAAATCCTTTAAAATGCATGTGCATAATTAAATTAGTTACCAAAAGCAGGCAGTGAATGTTTCATTTCAAATATTTGATTTTTTTTAAAAAAAATCCATGTACTATCATTTTTTTCAAATTGGGAAGTATAAAAATATTGTGATAAATCTCACAATATCTTCTGAAAGAGGATAATCATTGCCAAATGCTTGTGCTTCACATGGGAGTGCCCATGAAAAAAATATTCAGAAGCTTCACTCAGTCCAAAATGCAAAAGAGAAGTATATGTAGTTCTGGACACAATAACTTTTGCTCCTGTTATCCTGCTTTTTGTGAATTATACTAGCTCCCAATGTGCTTTTGGGTACAATTCCAAGTTCAGGTATCACCTTTTTTAAGGAGCTGCCTCTTTCTGAGATTTTCTACCAGGGTAGGTATGCTCCAAATTCCCTCTGCTAAACAATGTCATTCACAGTAAATATTGATGGTATAGTCATGCTATTTGCCTACTAGTACATTGATGAAATCTTGCTGCAGAAATACAAAACATATAACTTAATGATAGAGTATGAACCATGGCTGCAGAAATGTTAGATTTAGATGGGTATTTCTTTCTGTGTGTAGTGTTGGGGCCTTTTGTTTATCTGTGTATGTGTATGACCTTGATAACTTATATAACTACATTTAGGATTACAGCATTCTAATAATTTAGAAATGTTGCTGTTATCACTAGACGACTAGATAAGCCAACAATTTAGCTAAAATTGAATTATACACCTTATATTTGAATTTGTTTTATTATTTTGTTTTGAATTTTAATTTAACTATCACCTTCAGCAAAAAAAGAGTATGCAAAAAGCATAAAATGCACCATAATTCATTCCAAACATAGTCTACACAAATATTATTTTACAATTTGATAATTATGGAAGCATTTAACTAACTTTTTAATGCTTTAATTAAGCTGGGATCTACTTAATTTCCAAAGAAATCCACCAGCTTTAAGGGTTTAACCTCCCTGCTAAACATTAAACTTGGAACAGAATGAGGAATAGCAAACCCAACAAAAGAACTTCACCAATCTCTCCCAAACATAAACAAAATATAAACTAATCCCTTCATGCTAATGCCTCTAAGCAATCTTTGAATATATTCAAATCATTTCAATGAGATCCCCCAGCTTGTTGTAAGAGATAGAGTTTCTAGTTTCAGATCACTGTATATTTTTCATATAAAATATATATGTGATAATATAAGATAGAGGTTTTGCAGCAACTAATACATGGGTCAAAAAGCAATTTGAGTATACAGTTGCATACTACATTTTTTCAAGCTATTCAGTAAAATATTAGACCATTCATGCTTAAAGAGATTAAACAAATCTGAAATAAAAAAAAGAAAATAAATGATTGCAACAAAGACATTCACCTAATGTTTTTGATTTTTTTTAAAAAATGGGTTTTGCCAGAGTAACAAAAAGCAAGCTTTGGTCATTGTCTTAGAAAATAGAATTATGCATAGCTGTTAAACTCTGATGAAATAAAGACCAGTCAGTCACTGACAGAATAGTACCAATTGTGGTCTGTTTTTAGAAAATATAAAAACAAAAATATAGAGATGAGGAGGACATTATTTCATATATTAGGGTTTTAAGTAGTTAATTGGAGAAAAAATACTACATAGACAGCATGTTCACATTTATACAATTACCTTCATGTGGATCAGATAACAGGATTTTGACAGAAACAGAATCACATTTACTAATTCCTTCTACATAGGAATTGTTCTGAATCCAAACCTTGTTATCTTTTAAAATATAAGAGAGCTAAAGATCTTATTTGCATAGAGGAAATTTGTCCCTCTCTCAATGGCTTTACTCTAATTCATTAGGTTCTCACAATATTCTAAGCCATAAACCATAAATTCACAGGAGAAACAATATCTGAATATGCACATCATGCTACGTTATTGTTGATACTGTTAATCTAAGGCTGTAATACCTGGGCTACAAAAATCCAGAGAACCAATTACTTATTTCTTTAATATATTTTCTTGCTGACAGCTACTATCATCTGGATTTCTGCAAACAGGTACAAAATAGTATTTTGTATATTTTTATTACATTAATTTATATGCTATTTCTTTTCCTAAAATCCAGTAGCAGCAATATGACCATTAAAAAAATAACCATCAATAAAAATAAAATGTTTAAACTGCTTTTTTTCTTTCCTTTTCTACAATACATGGAGAAATCATGCCTAGAGATGGGGTTTGAGCAGTCACTTCAATGGAGAAAAAAGTAAGCTTATACATTTAGACAAGAAAAACCAAATGCACAGGTACAGTATAGGTGGTACCTTGCTCAATAGTAGTAACAGTGAGAGGGATCTCAGAGTCCTAGTTGACAACCACTTAAATATGAGCCAGCAGTGTGCTGCAGCTGCCAAAAAAGCCAACACAGTGCTAGGCTGCATTAACAGAGGGATAGAATCAAGATCACATGAAGTATTAATATCACTTTACAATGCCTTGATAAAGCCACACTTGGAATACTGCATCCAGTTTTGGTCACCATGATGTAAAAAAGATTAGATATCATGTGTAAATATAAAAGAATTAACTTTTCAGGAGCATCATCTGCCTTCTAGAATCAGGTTCATCCAGGCCAGGGAGAGTGAGACTTCTTGCTTCATTGCATATGTCTGTCACTCTTGCCATATTTTATCTTTTATGACTTTCTCTTTTTTTACTAGTTTTATTTTTATCACGTGAAGTACCAATACCACTTTACAATGCCTTGGTAAGGCCACATCTGGAATACTGCATCCAGTTTTGGTCACCACGATGTAAAAAAGATGTCGAGACTCTAGAAAGAGTACAGAGAAGAGCAACAAAGATGATTAGGGGACTGGAGACTAAAACATAAGGAATGGTTGTTGGAATTGGGTATTTCTAGTTTAATGAAGAGAAGGATGAGGGGTGACATGATAGCTGTGTTCCAATATCTCAGGGGTTGCCACAAAGAAGAGGGAGTCAAGCTATTCTCCAAAGCACCTGAAGGCAGGACAAGAAGCAATGGATGGAAACTAACCAAAGAGAAAAGCAACCTAGAACTAAGGAGTAATTGTCCTGACAGTTAGAACAAATAATCAGTGGAACAACCTGTCTCCAGAAGTGGTGAATGCTCTAACACTGTAAGTTTTTAAGAAGAGACTGGACAGCCATTTGTCTGAAATGGTATACAGTTTCCTGCTTGAGCAGGGGGTTGGACTAAATGACCTCCAAGGTCTCTTCCATTTTTATTATAATTATAATTAATTATAATTATTATTATAATATTATTATTATTATTATTATTATTATTATTATTATTATTATTATTATTATTATTATTATTATTATTATTATTATTATCTATACCACGTTTTTGTTTTCCTTTCAAAAAACATTATTTGTGAAGGTTCAGAGTGGTGTTCTTTTTACAGATAATTCCCCAGATATGAGTGTTTATTTAGTGAGTTTTCACAAAAAAACGAGCTTATTCAGAAAGGGTACTTACATTAGAAATTCAAAATTGTGACCAAAAACAGGCTTCTGTATCCATGTGACTTGGAATTAGTATCAGCTGCTGTGGCAGCCATTTTAACTCTGTGACTTGCCTGGGCCACTTTGGGCCTATGAGAAGGGGGGGTTGTGTCTGTGCCTGGTCACATGGCCAAACAAGATCCGGTGATTTTTGCAGCTGGCACCAACCATTTGTTTTTTTGTTTTCCTGGAGCTGCTGCTCACTGGGATTGACTAGAGAGCTAGAATGACTTCTCTAAGTATTTTAAAATATTCAGTACTCTATAGTACTGAACCGTTTTGTTTGTAATCACTTTGGGAACTGGTCTGCTTTTTATTGTGTTTGTAAGTACAGTACTGTGCAAGATTGTTTGTTTGCATTTGCCTGAAACATATAGCATGTAACTGCTGCTGCCTCATCTCCCTAACACAGACCCACCAAAGATTCTGCTGACCCCTTACTGGAAGGTAATCCCCCCCACCCCCATTTTGGATTTTGCTTGGAGAGGCTTGTGCTGATCAGGAGCAGTGTTTTTTTTAAATGTTTTCAATTTAAATTGCCTCCAGAAGTTGTGGGTATTCCCCCACTGGATGCTTTTAAGAAGAAACTAGACAGGCATTTATCAGAAATACAGTACAGTATTCTCTTGTGAAAGCAGTGGGTTAGATTAGATGACCTCAAGGTCCCTTCCATCTCAGTTACTATTGCAAACCAACAGTTCTGTAAACTCCATCCCAATCTCCCTCTGCATGCCTCGCTGGAGACATTAAAGCTAATTACTTTAGTGGCAACTACAATCAGAGAATTTTTCACGCCGCTCTGAAGAAGCTTGAACTGCCCTGCAACAAATGTTTTTTTTTTAAATAGCCTGCTGCTTGCTTGGGAGGCAATTTACTGTAGTTCCTAAAACTGGAAACAGCTGATTGGTGACTGGAAACAGCTGGCAGCAGCGGTGGGAAAAATCTTTCAGTTCAGGCAGCCATTGGAGGAAATAGTAAGTTAGATCTTCATTCATTCAACGACCCATTTGATTGAATTAATGAGTTTGATTTTAAAATGTTGTAATATTGAGTCTGATTCATTTGATGAGATTTTTTCATTTACAGGCCTAATGGGCAGGGTCTATTAGGCTCATACCTCAGGGACTTCTTGTACTACCTCTACTCCCATTTGAAGACAAAAATCCAAGAAATTCCTTTCCACAGTGAACTCTTGAATGAATGTTGATTCAAGCAGTAGTTTGGGTTTTACAAGCTTTTGTTTGAAGAACAGGTTCCTTTTTATAAATAATATTCAAGTCACTAGGAACTGAAAATATGTCTTGATGTTTGAATGTAATGTTAATTTTGAAGTCTGTTACACACACATAGTTAATAATAGTTGTTTAAGATAAATAGATCTTATGTAAGTGGGACTTTATGCAACACCTTTCATTATGCAACTCTTCAGATTTTCATTGCATTTTCTACAAATATCTTTTTTTTTGAGGAGGAGGAGGAGGAGGCAGAGGAAACAATTACTACCAACAATAAATAAATATTTTATTTAGGTTAATACATAATAGCACTGTTTATCAAATAACTTCTGGGCAATGATCTGTGAGATATGTGTTAGGATTCTGCGTATCATAGTTTTACACTTTTCTGAATAATTCTGCATTTTCAAGGCAAAACTAAAAAATGAACTTGGCAGAAATTTTTATACCTTTATACACTACCAGACTATTCACAACCAGCTGCTACCACCATATAGATTAGAGTTGATTATTTTGCTTATATAAAAGAAATCGGAGTACTTTGTATTGCCTTCTTCTAATTCTGGGGAAATATCTGTTACATCATATGAGGATATAGCATAATGTTAAATTTATTAAGTGTTTGCAATGCAAAAAAATGCAATTTTTTTTCAAAATGCTAGTCATATAGAACTCACTATTTTATTTTATCTTATTTCTACATGCATTTCAAAAATATGTATTATTTTTCTAAACCCATCTTATGAAAATAAATGTTTCTGGATGGATTGTTGAGTTGGTATAGATGGAGACTTTTTGGATTCATTCTGCCATCTGTGATATGATACAATTATTTGGGTGGATCTGCTTGCACATAAATCAATCCAGAACTTACAAGTAATTTGATACACATAGAATTTGACCTCCCCTCTTCTCCCTTTATCTGAATTAATCAGAGAAATGGCTATACCACAATAGTATGCTTTTAGAAAATGGAAAAAAAATAGCAGTTTAGATGATTTTCTATTTTTTTCCCTATTTAATTTTGTCAGGAGCATGATGCCCCTAAAATGTGAAGGATATTATTTCTTCAGTAATACTGATCATGCAATTCTATGATGTAGAAATTTAACAAAATAAGCCAGCAAGTATATAACATAAATGCTATTTTTTTTAAAGAAAATGTTTCTGAATAATTCTTCTTAATGTCTGAAACTGTTTAACCAAAGGTAAAGACAGACAAGAATTTAATACAACTTAAATGAAAAAAATCTTGGACCGTGGATTTAATCCGTATTTAATCTGTAAAGAGCCACATCTCATCACTGTTTATTGAGCAAGCTTCCCAGTGGGATAAAATGGTGAGTGATAATATATATTGCAAAGGATCATGAGCTTTAGGATCATAGATGCTTTTGAAAAGTTCAAATATGCATTGGTTATTCAAGCTGAATTAAAATGACTTTTTATTTAACTTTCTTTAATTATTTTAATTTTTTATGTAATTAACTTGGAGCAATAGGTAAAATGAATAGGTCAAATGATTATTATTATAGTTCATTGCATAGTAGCCAGATGTTTAAACTTTTTTGGGCATTTTTATTCACCTATGAATTTCTCAAGGACCTGGGATATTTTATTATTATTATGAAATACCCATTACAATGACTACATTAAAAAATTAAAGTAGGAAAACACACAAATACAAGTCATAAAATAGTGTGCTTTGTAATCAATTGTCAAAGAACAAGATTACCCTCACTTAGTTTTTGACCCAAGACAAAGTGGTCAGTAGCAACCATAGGTGTATGAATATAAATATTTGAAAGACAGTAAGTGTGACACAAAAATCCAATCCTTTTTCTTTAGATATATATATAAAAGAGGCAAATCTTGATCACAATGCTGCAAATGCCATTTTGAGCAGCATATATACAGATTCCTAGATTTGTAGAAGCAAATATGTACAATTTAAAGCATTGCCTTAATCCAGACATTTCAATGACCCAAAGTCTTGATATGTAGAATCAAATCACTCTGTCTCAACAATTCAAATTGAAGCAGGATCACTCAGTTGGCTGGTCTCTTCAATCAATGTGAAGGAAATTTTGTTTCTCTTCCTGAACTTCAGACTAATGCTTCAAAGATAAGGGCCATTTCAATTGGAGAGTTTAGTTGAAAGAGGCACACAGATTGACACTTCATGAAACTGAACTGTTTCCTTGAAACATTACATGCTATCAGTCTTATGACTACTGTATTGTATGTATAATATTTTTGGGTCTACTAAAGACAACAAAACTGTAAAGATGATATCTAAGGTCTTTGGCTGTAAGATATTCTAGCAATCTGTCTTGCAATTCTTGAATCTAATATGAGGAAGGTTGCATGACAAAAAAAAATATGTAAAGCTTTCATTAAATGTTTCTTGCCAGGATTAAAATTTTTGGAAAAACAAGTACTGTTTTGTTGGAAGTATAGAATATGCCAGTTCATAGAAGTAGGATTTTTTTTCCCCAGCAATGGTATTATACTATGGATATAAAAGGCAGAAATGAGAAGTCAGCAACTATTTCTTAGTGCTTTTTTATTGTTCAAAACTATTTGATTTCACCTGAGAATATAGGCATATTTCTTTCATTGCTGTATATTATAGCAGTGGAACTACTAATCAAATATTGAAGTATATTGTTAAAACCCTGCCACCTGTTATATTACTCTAGTGATCACAAATGACAGCTTATTAAATCTATCTCTATGTAATCAACCATTTTAGCAGCAAAATGTTATTGTCAATTGTTCGCTTTTTAAAAACTAGATAAGTGTATCAAAACATATATGGATGTGATGCCTACCATGGACATTTTATTAAGGATACTTCATTGTATAAGAATAATTATAATTTATAATATGCAAATTGGGGTGTTAACATAAGCTCCCCCTTAATGCAATAATCATTGCAATTACAATGCTGAAAGCATCCTCCAGCAGCATAAAATTAAAATGATGACCTACTTTCACTTTTAATTATCTCTAAAGGAAAACTGTAATTCTTAGAAATCTATTTTCACAGTCCCAGCACATTCTGTGATACTGTCTGCTCACACACTGAAGAACTATGCTGTTAATGTTAGACACTATTTCTCATTTTGTACTGTCCTGCCTGAAATTTATTTTCAATACACCAAGCATATCTCTCTTTTCTTATTATTTTTTCCTTAGTCTCCACATTTCTCAGCCTTTTGAAAACAACTCCCCCCCTCTCCATCCATCTATTTCATTTAATTGCATTTCATTTCACTTATTTTCTAGGATGTATCTGCTCACTAAAAAAACATTTTTGTGAAACTATAATCACACACCCACACATTTGCATGCATACAAAACACAGCTGTGTGGTCTCATCATGGCAAGAGAGAGACTATTCCTGGGTGAAGGACCAAAGAACAATGTAGAGTCACCCAAGGCATGAATATTAAGATTAGCTGTCCATCTAAAGCAGGGGTGTAAAACTGTCAGCCTGGGGGCCAGGTGCGTTATGATGAAACCGCACCCATCCCATTGTCAGCAATGGAAAAAAAGTCATGATTCGTCGCATCACATGACGTTGTGAGTTTGACACTCCTGATCTAAAGCAAGCAGGCACCTATATTAGTCAGCAGCCGTATAGAAAAAATGATGGAGGCAGATATAAGTTCATATTGCATGGGAAAAGAAGGTGATAAACATTCCTATATTTTACAAACCCTCACAAATAGAGAAGTTAAAGTGATCGATGACATGGTTCTGGATTGTGGGCTCTTCAGATTGGAGGGCATTCAACATGGAGCTAAAGGATGCTTTGGAATGCTAATGATGTTAGATTAAAGCTTTTAGAATGTCTAACTGTTAATATTACCATGAGAAATATACAATTTGAAGCTGCAAAAACAGAATTACTGTGCAAACCTAGAACACAAGGACCATAAATATGGGAAAGCTCAACCTAAAACATGAAATCAGTCAACAGCATATTAATATTGAAATGGATAATAACTGGGTACTGAAAGTCCAAATAGTACACTATTCACAACCCAGGAGAGGGGAAAAAAGAAGGAACTATGCTGTTTTCATAGTCAAAGGCGATACAGAAATAACAGTAATTGGGTACAATGCATTCAGTGACCAAATAATATCAGCTTGGTTTCATAGGCAACATTTTAATATGATAGTTATCCAAGCTTATGCTCCAGTCACTGATGCATAAAAGAGGTTGACAAGTTTTATGATGAATATGCTGCTTGTAATTGGAATTTGGAAATATCAGGTAGAAAAACCTAGTTGGCCAAGAAAGCAAAATGAAGCAGAGAACAACACACCAAAATTTTTGCCAATCCCTTCATTGTGGACTTGATTGTTTGCAGATGTTTCATTATCCAACAAGTAACATCAACAGTGATAGGAAATCAAAACCAAGAAGGACAGAAATCTCAGGAAGGAAGGACATTGGGAATAACAGAATTTAGAACACAGTTTGAAATATTTAAAAAAAGATCCTAACTTTTTCCTGTAGCTATGTTCCTTAGAAATAAATAAACAGAAGTTCTAAACAAACTATTCCAGCAAATCTGCAAAGTGGCTAAAAAGCTGGAAAAGGGTACTGTGCACAATACACCAAAGAAAGAGGGTGTGCAAATTATTGTACAATATCCTTAATTTCACATTGTAATAAAATAATGTTTATCCAAGATTAGAATCCTACATGGAGAGGAAATTCCAGATGTTCAAGCTGGATTTAGAAAAAGGATAAAGAACAAGAGAGGATATTGCTAATACATACTATATAATTGAGAATTCTGAAGAATACAAAAAAGTAGTTAATACATGCTTCATAGATTATAGAAAAAAACTTTCAATTTATCAGCTGTATCAATCTGTAGAATATGTTTAGGAAAATGGTAATTGCAGAGCATCTCATTACTTCATGTGAATCCTATAAAAAGAAAGCCACAGTCATACATAAAAAGATGGAATAGATTGACTTCAGATCAGCAAACATGTGAGACAAGACAGAAGTTACAATGAAGGGGTTGAAAAAGCTTCTGTTTTTTAGGATTGACTATCAATAGTAAGGAAACCAGCAATCAGAAATCAATAAATATGCTGTGCACTAGCACTTGTTAATATAGTAATGAAGGCCTTGGAAAAGATATTCCAATTTTGTGATGTGTCTGTACTTAAAAAGATCACTATCATGCAGGAAAAGTTTTTCTCTTAGACATTCCATTGAACTGAAGAAGCAGTGTAAACATAGTATTGTCAATTTTGAAAGTTGATACTTTTTAAAGGTTTTTTTTTAAATTCCATCATAGTTTATTGCATAGTCAGCCAGATGTTCAGACTGGATTTGGCATTTCCCAGGGACCTGGAACAGGAAGATGTGGATGTTTGATAGTGTTACAGGTATTGTCATAGGATGTAACTTGTTCTGAGTAAAGCTGTCTTTTGCAATTGAATGATGGTGAATTTTTCAATGCCAATGATGTTCAAATGGTGGTCCAGTTGTTTGGGGATTGCACTGAAGGTGCCTATTACTACTGGTACTATCGTTGCTTGGTTTATTTGTATTTGTAGATTTCTCTCATTCTTTTTTTCTCCTATTATGCTGTCCAGGTACTGCCAGGTCAACTATACCGACTTTTTTTTTTGCCTTATCAACAATTGTTAAATCTGGCATGTTATCTGACAGATGCCTGTCAGTATTGTTATTCTTATAAATAACTCAATGTGATAAACATATCTAATACACTGTTGACAACCAAGAAAACTATAAATGGGTCTTGGACATAATTGGGTACTTCATTAATCAAATAACAATATTGTGTCCGCCTGTAAAATTATACATTCCAAAATATGGTTCTATAACATTTGCTTATAGCCCAGTCATATTAGGTGGTGAAGCATTTCATTGTCTCTGCCAGACATAGCTTTTCTCTGTCTTATTTTTAAGCCTTATGGTAATTATGTAGTGCCAATAATTTTACATTTAATTTCTCATTCTTTTCAACTTTGAGCTAATTCTTAATATCAAATATCTATGTTAATTTAATGAATGAGCTAATTAAGCTATATTATGAATTATTTTCTATTTTACTTTAGTAAAATACTGTGGCTAAAGTTGTGTATTTGCAGAGAAACTTGTGAAGGTGTCAAGAAAGCTGGTCTACAGAAATGGCCACAGATAGGCAGAAAAGGTGATAGAAAACTTGGGAAGTGAAAGCAGATGCAGAAGAAAGTACAAAGCCAGATTTTGAAGTTGCCTGCAGCAATGGTTTAAATCCTTTTACCATTGAAGTAGACAGCTGAAGCTGTTCTTGCCACTTCTTGGCACCTGTTTTGGCTAAAGAAAGATCAGGACATGAAAGGGCATCAGTCTTTGATTCAGTGGCCATGAATCTGTAAGTGTTGTGTTCAATGGAAACTGATCCACTTGCATCTTGGACTCTGACTCTAAGGGCATGACAGCAAGGGAAAAAAATGAAAAGTTCAGATGAGAAATTCAACATTATTTCACTTTTCAACCTCCTCTGATTACAGAATAATCAAATGTAGGAACGGTATTATGTAGCCTCCCATAGAATATATCTATTAGAATGGCTATTATACACATTGCTTAAAAGCAAAACAAAGAGCTGAATTCTGAAGTAAATAAAGTGATTAAACTTCTGAATAATCTGTTTTTATTCTTTTTTTTAAAAAATCAGAAGAGGATTTTAGAGTGAAGCACTGTCCCTCTGTGACCTCCATATTTCATTAGTGCTAAATTCATTTCTAATGAAAAACTTAGTGAAATGGTGATAATCACCTATTTAAACACAGTACTGGTAATTGTAAATTTAAATTATTTGATTACTTATCATGGATTTTTAAAACTGTTTTAATCAACCGTTTTCATGTTATCTTTCTACAATAGCACTTTCAAGATTTTAACCAAATGCATATCGGAACCTTTAAGAATAAATTACTAAATTATTTCAGATTCATCTTCATTCTTTACATTTCACATTAAGCACAAGCCAAAATTACTGATGCAGAAGTTACTTTCCAAAACATAAATGATTCTGATAATTGTATTGGAAAGCCTAGGAAAAAATAACTTTATTATGAAATATGAAATAACCAAATATAACTGAAGGTAGCTGAAAAGTTAATTTCACCATTTTAGAATGAAGTAAGCTTTGCAAATAATAATAAATGTAGAAATATGACTTTTAACTTTTTCATTCGGTGTTAGGATAAAATACTTTGTTTTCTGATGTTAGACTTACATTTTGTTCCAGCCATACTAAAGACATTTTTTCAAATGTCTATTTAGGCATCTATTCTTGCAGGACCACCTGCTGCCGGCGTCGACTCCCCTCCGCCCTGTGCGTTCCCACAGAGAGGGCCTCCTCAGGGTGCCTCCAGTCAGAGAATGTCGGCTGGTGGCCCCCAGGGGGAGGGCCTTCTCTGTGGGCGCCCCGGCTCTGTGGAATCAACTGCCAGTTGAGCTCCGGATGACACCGGATCTCCGCTCCTTCCGGCGCGGGTTAAAGACCCATTTATTTGAACAAGCTGACCTGGCCTGATGGGGAGTTACCTAGGGTTTTAATATTTATATATATTTTCTATTGTTTTTACTTTGGACAATAATTTAATTCTTTTTTAACTTTTGTATTTTTGTAGTTTTATGATATGCCCTGTTCACCGCCCTGAGTCCTTCGGGAGAAGGGCGGTATAAAAATTTAATAAAACTAAACTAAAACTAACTCTTATTTATTGTATCACAATGTCCTGACTGAAGTTTATCATTGCATTCTGTTATTTTGTGGAACACTTCTTGCCTGTTTTTAAACCATTATTATTGGTTTAATGGAAAATTGCTTATGAGGTTTTCTTTAAATTTTTAGCAAATTTGTTGAATAATTTTATATTTACTACTGTAGACTGTAGACAAGGACTAGTAATAAACTCTTGAAGAACTTGAACAGAAATAATAGATGTGAATCTAGCCAGCTTGCCAGATAGTGAGCTGTAGGCTCAGTTGCATGGAGTTGTGTTGCACACAAAACAAATTTCCACAAATGATACATTGCTCTTGGCCACACTGGATTTAAAACAAAAGAAATGTGCCAGAAGTTAATGGGGCCAGGCTAGTAAGAAACAGAGTTTCTGATTTCCCCAACATGCTCTAACTCAAAGATTGGAATCTCTCTGAAAGGTGACCATAAAATATTTAAAATAAATAAAACTTGTTTGTGATTTGAAAAATTGTGCAGAAAGGGCTTTGATTTTGTGCACATCCATCAGCAATTCTTTTCTACTTTCCTAGTCGATTCACAGAATTGAATAATTGAATAGAAAAAGAAGAACATCTCAGTGCTCAAAATGTCAAATCAATGCATTATACAGAATTTTCATCCTCACAAATGCAATACATCTATAAGTTATAGAGGGATTTTGTTTGTTTTATGTTACCGAACAATGCTTCTGTGTTGCAATTATCTGACTATATCTAAAAGTTTGGTCTTCCTCTCAGTTCAGTTATCAGAAGCTAGATCTTTTCCCAAGGTTATAGTGAATTCAAGGCAATGATGTATGCAATGGGAAAGCCTTCATGTGAATAGTAACAACAAATGCTTGGCAATTTCTCTTTTTATTCTCCCTAATCCCCTGAAGAAATGTATGCATTTCCTTAAAGTTAGTTTCTTTCTGTGACGAATATGAACACTTGCTTAACTCTCCCAAGGCATATGAACATATCTGTGAAGAAACCTTCCCATTTTATGCTTTCTAATTCACTGGAGGCAATTCAATATTGTGGAAAATACAGACCTTGGTTTAGAATTCGCTTCTGTTTGTGAAAAAGCAGAACATTAACTCTTCCAAGACACATGTTTTGGAAGGGAGGGAACAAGTGTTCAAACTGAGTCATGTAGCAGAAGGATTTTGTAGATTACATTTGGAGATGTGACAGACTTAGACAGCAGATAAGAGAATTCTAAGATTAGGGTTCTTCTCAGTCCTTTGTCTTCTCTCCAGGACTTATATGAGTTTGCAAAAAAAAAAAAAACAGCCTTCAGCAATGCTTCCTATTATGTCTCTTCCCATATTTGTTTCACTGAACTGAGCCCTACTCCCCTAACCAGCATCATCTGGGATCTCCAAACTCCTGCTCCCTTCTTCTGCTTCAAAATATCTCAGGGAAATCTCAACTCTTCTTATTCTTCCCTGACACACTCTTGTTACTTTCCACTTATTTCTCCCAATGTTTATGCCAGCATTTTCTAATGTGTCACCATCTCTTCTCCCTTATTAAAATTCTGGCTTTCAATTGATTGCGAAGTGGAACCCTTAAAATGTTAACTAAAATGTAAAGGGAATCATCACATTCTTGATGATAGCATGTTTCTTTAACAAGATGTATTGAAGGGGAAATGGGTGGGGGGAAAAGAGATTTAAGTACAAAAATCTCAAAAATTGTATACTTTCATTTTAGCATTCAGTACTAAATCCAATCCAATATTCTACGTTAGCTAGAGTAGAGCTTTCTTACTTCTTTTGTTAATAACTCTTTGGTGGGTGAGAAGCAGACAAACCATTTCCTGATTATGAAAGAATGTGTAGCGGTTTTCTAATACATATTTGAAATACCAATATGTCATCTCCTTGCATTCTCAATATCTTGAGAATATGTGTCCACCCTTCATGTGACCTCACAAAATAATCAGGATATGAAAGAGATTACCCTTAATTTTCAGGATGATGAGCCAAAAATGTATTCATCAGGACTCTCATCACAGAGACTAGTAGGGTAAGGGTAGAAAAAAACCCTCACAGATAAGAAAATAATAAAACATCTAGTTCTGAAGTTCAAAGCTGGGCAGAAGTGGGAGGAGAACAATAGATAAATGATTGTCTTTGAGTTCCAATTCATTGTCTTCTCTCACAGGTAGATTACTCTGTGGGCATCTCCCTAGTTTGTGGAACTTTATCGAATATGTGTTAATTAAGAAATTGCAGTCATTTTACCTTTTGCTTGTGCTTTTCTGGTGCCCACGTTTTAGATTAATTCGTGAATGTGATTTATGACAGCCTTTCTCGGGTGGGAATTGCAACTTGTTACACTGTATCGGGGAGGGAACTTTAGTCTTGGGTTCAACTATGTAAGTGCCGATACTTTGTTTCCTGAATAAAATGTTCTTTAAGGAAGAAATTTTTGCCTTGAAGTTCTTTTAATTGGTTTCATCTATCAGAACCATGACAATATGGTTGTTAAATAATAAACAAACAAACAAAAAGTTAATTATTAAAAACAAATGTATAGCCACTCGTCTTTCATCCAACTCTGGGTGGTTCCAAATGAAATGAGTTTCAGTGTGTGGATATTATCACCAGCTTTGTTGGACTACCACAGTCAGAGTAGAATTTCCAATGAAAATCAAATAAGAAAATCTGATCAATTTGCATATGGAATTCAAAATCAATATTTTTTTAAAAAAATAAGCAATGCCATTTTAATATACCAGGGAGAAAGGAAGGAATCACTAGATCAATACATACAAGCTTTCAAGAAATTACTGAGTAAGCTAATCACCTGTCTACATCAAAAGTTGCATGAAGCTGCCATTAGTAAATAGTTACTTATATACTAATGTTTAGCTATCCTTTACTGAAAGACAATTCTTTCCTCAGCTAATAGAGCAGAACAAGCACATTTAAGAGATCTCTATGGAACTCAAGTAGCCAAAATTGTGAATTTATGTTGATGATCATCAAGTAGCCTTCATGGGACTAGCCTTCTTTATAAAGCTAGTAATATCTTTAAATATTTTCTGACACCTTATGTTATCACTACAGCCAAATTGCTCAATGAAATGTTCAATGGGATTATTTTTAAGGAAAGCAAAATTCAACAAAGCAACCAATTTAGGAATAGCTAGATGCTCTGCGCAGACCAATTAAAATATTGAGCAATGTTTAAATACTGTACCATATTCATTCTTCTCCTTTAAATCATTTTAAGGGTTTGGATTAAATTGTTCTGTTCCAGCCTATGACCAGCCCTGTTTGAATGTCAGGGACAACCCCTTTTTATAATCAACAGGCTGGAATAAACCAAATAAACCAAATTTATTTACAAAGAGTTCAAACAAAAGTTAAACAAAAAGTTCAAACAAGACTTAAACCAAAAGGTTAAACAAGAGTTAAACAAGAATAACAGACCAGGACTCCAGCAGAAGATCTTCAAAGGTTGCCTTCAGCAACCAGCACCTCCCACACATTCCCCTTTTATCAGCAGTCCCAAGGTGTGGCTTCTCATTGCCTTCTCCTGAGTTGCCTCATTGCTTTCCTCTGTTCTGCTCTGCTAGATTGCCTCCTGCTCCTAGCGTCCCTGAACAGAGCCAGCTGTGGATCGTCTTCTTCCAATCCCTCATGCTCACACAGCTGAGTATGAGGAGGAATAAGATGGGAGGGGCCTGGCTGAGAGTTCTGCAGTGCATCAGAACCTTCTTCTGACACCAAAGGCTCTCCAAACCCCTCCTCCTCCTCCTCCTCCTCTTCAGAATCATCAGACTCAGCTGCCAAAACCACAGGCTGACGCTGAATCACAACATAAATGTAAGTTTAATTATAATTCTATTTCACAAAGTTGAAAAATTCAGCTTGTGAAATTCTCTTTTATAATATCAGATGAAATCTCCATGTTCTTCACCTGCAGGAATCTATGGCTAAGGTTAAGAGGTCACTCTAAAACTAGTACCAGAGTCAAGGGTATAAAATTTACTATAAAACTGTAGACAATGCAATTTAATTTTAAGCTTTTTATGTGGGCAATGAGCATTTAGTAAATGCTTTCTAATAACAGTATACAATGTAAAATGGAGAAGTCCAAGAAGTAATATTATATAACATGAGTGCATTCTTGGCAACATTTTCAGAAGTGGTTTGTCATTGTCTTCTCTCGAGGCTTGTTTTAAATTAGTGCCTAAAAGAGTCAGAGAATATGTTAAACAGTGTACAGCATTATTAAAGACCCCTCCTAAACTTAAAAGGAAACCCCTCAGTAGAAAATTCCCTTTGGAGTGATCACTTATTGCCAACTGCCTGTATTGCTCATTGCCAGTTTTTGCCAGGAAAAACCCTGTCTCCATTCATAAAACATAGTGTTTCATTCATAAATTAGGTGGAGATACAATGTAGCAGGCGATCTTTTAAACCAGACAGGAATAACTCAAAGCAGCAATACAGAGAACTAGAGATGGCAATGCAAAGAACTAAAAGTAGGCAGGGATTGATTGCTGGAGCCAAACCAAATCAAAAGGCATGAGAGAGCATGAGATTTAACACCTTTGCCCATACTTCCTATGCCCATGGAGGACAACTACAGAAACCATATGCCCTACAAAGGAAAAATTCCTACTGGTAAGGGAGATAACAAACAAGATATTTCCTCTGCTTCCTTCGGTCATAAAACTATACATCACACTCTGCATTTCCCTCCCAAACACAGCACAAAGGGCTCAAATTCTATAAAAATCTCACCAATGTATCAGCTAGTTGCCAGCTGCCCCAATAACAAACTCTGTTATTGTTTTTGGGAAATAAAATCTCCTTTCTAAGCAACTTACCTTGTGTCTTGATTGCCTCCACCCTTTTTTCCTGGCTCAGAAGAAAGAGGACCCAGAGAAATTGTTTTATCAACAGATTCTCAAGATACGTTATTCCATATAATGTAAGTCATTATAGAGAAATTTTCTGATATTATTTGCTACATTCTTCTATATAGGCCACTCAAAAAACCTGAGTAGTTGTGTTGGAATGTAATAGTTTGTATTTCCAGCAGTAGGGAGTGCATTTCATAGGAATAAGGGGCACCTCAGCCCAGGTATTTTGTGTGAGAAAAAGAGGGTGAAGACAGTTTCTCCCTAAAAGGTATAAGAATATATCTTAGATGCAGATAATAGAGTGCTTCAGTTTGGCAAGACTCTTTTTATAGGTTTGAACAATAAAGAATTCTGTTTGGAAGAATCACCACATGTCTTTCTTGGTTTTTAGGCCTGACCGTAATTGATTTTAACCATTACAAAGGAACACAAGTGAAAGTGTTCTTTCAAATATATTTTTCTTAGGTCACATAGTAGTTGAAAATCAACAGTAAAACCTGAAACTGAATTCAGAATTTTTGTGGCTGAGTGTGAATTTAAAGATGGATCTCTACAATCTCATCCCAATAGACATATTATTATACGTATCACACAGGCCATATATGCCATACATTTACCATACATTAGTCATGTTTGGCTTAATATTCATAGGCTTCTTGATATTCTTTTAGGAAATAAGCTATGAAGATGTGAATGTGAACTTCACCTGTATGTCCTCAAATTTAAATATATTAAATATGAAGAACCACATATATTACACCAGAGCTGTGTGTGTGTGTGTGTGTGTGTGTGTGTGTGTGTGTGTCTGCGTGTGTCTGTGTGTCTGAGATTGTATATTTATAAAATATTGTGGCACCCCAGATATAGTAAGACCACACCTGGAATACTGCAGCCAATTTTGGTCAGCATATCACAAAAAAGATGTTGAGAGTTTGGGAAAAATTCAGAGAAGAGCAACTAAGATGATTAAAGGCTGGAGAGTAAAACTTATGAAGAATGGCTGCAGAACTTGGGTTTGGCAAGTCTAAATAAAAGAAGAAATAGGGGAAACATGATAGCAGTATTCCAGTATTTGAGAGGCTGCCACCAAGAAAAGGGGGTTACGTTATTCACCAAAGCACCAGAGGCAGGACAAGAAACAATGGTTGGAAACTGATCAAAGAGAAAAGCAACCTGGAATTAAGGAGAAACTTCCTGACAGTGAGAACAATTAAGCAGTGGAACAGCTTGCCTCCAGAAATGTTGGACGCTCCATCACTGGAGATTTTTAAGAAGAGGCTAGACAATAACTTGTCTGAGATAGTATAGGTCCTCCTGCTTGAGCAGGGGGCTGGACTAGAAGCTTTTTTGTTAAAATAGTAGCTTTGTTGGTTAAAGCTGCAACACGGCAGTGCCTTCCTTGGCTGTGGCTGCTTCAGTTCTTAAAAGTGTGGGGGTTAGGGATGGAATTGAACAATCTGGACTGAACCACTTTTTGGAAATAGGGACAATTAAGCAGAGTTGGGCTGCTAAACTTTCATACAAACATCAATCCATACTGGAGATGAAGAAATTCAGCATGAAAGGAATGATGGATAAAACTGTTTGGAAGAGTCTACATGGCCTCGTATTACTTCGGAGGAGTAAATCAATGACGGAGATGCCGGTGGCTGACACAGAGGGTAAGAGATCAGCTGCAATGTCTGGAGGAGCGGGGAGGAAGAAAGGAAATTGCTGGAGGTGGAAACAGCAGCGTGGTTAGTGTTTTGAGCAGCGAAGGCAGTGTTTTGGGCCACAGGGGCAGAGTGGAGGAGCAGCCATTGCAACTGGGAAGTTTCCCTCAGTTGCTGACCATCTTTGGGGGAAAAAAGGAGGAGGTGTGACCTTAAGAGGAAGCGTGCCAAATGTGGAAGCCTAACATCTAGGCTAAAAGCTAGACCATACAGAGTGTCTCTTCCATCAATTTTGTTTCCAAATGCTAGCTCCTGGGAACCAAAAATGGATTACTTGAGGCTAGATTTAACAACTAACTGGGAGGTGAGAAATTGTTGTGTCATCATTGCAACAGAAACTTGGTTAAAGCCCTCTGTCCCAAATAGTGCTGTTAGCTTGATGGGATTTTCAACATTTCAGCTGGATAGAAGTTTTATTCTTAGTGGCAAATCCCAGGGAGGTGGTGTCCGTTTTTATACAAATGACAGATGGTGTAATAATGCCAAGGTGGTTTCACGTCTGTGCTCCACAGATGTGGAGCTTCTGACCATCAAATGCAGACCCTTCTATCTGCCTAGAGAGAATTCTCTGTTACCTTTATCATAGCTGTGTATATCCCCCCTGATGCAAACAAAGAGGCCCTGAAGGCTTTCTGTCATACCATTAGTGACTTACAAACTACTCACCAAGAGGGCACATTTATTGCAGTGGGAGACTTTAACCAAGTGGATTTGAAAGCTACCTTGCCATATTTCCATCAATATGTGGACTTTGCAACCAGAGAGGACAATACACTGGATCTTGCTTATTCCAACATCAAGAAGGCTTTTGGAGCTATCCCCCACCCTCACCTAGGCTCCTCTGACTATCTCTCAGTGCTGCTTATTCCAGCATGTAAACCTTTATTAGTCAAAGTGAAACCTATAGTAAAGGAGGTGAGGATTTGGACAGAGGGAGCTATAGAAGCATTACAAGACTGCTTTGAGTGAATAAATTGGAGCATGTTTAAGGAAGCAGCTACTGATAACCAATATACAAAGGTTGAAGAGTATGCCACCAGTGTCTGCATATATCCAAAGTGCATAGAAGATGTCTATGTCCTGAAAAGCATTGTTATGAGGGTGAATGAGGCTGACTTATGAGGTCTGCAAGATGCTAAAAGCATGGAATGTGGCTTTTAAATCTGGTGACATACTGGCACTTAGAACAGCCAGAGCAAATCTGAAAAGTGTCATAAAAGGTGCAAAGCAAGCCCATTGCCAGAAAATTCAGAACTTTTTTCAGGACCCAACTAACACCAGGTGAATGTGGCAAGGGATCCAGGCCATTACGGATTACAAGGTGACTCCATCGAGATGCAAGGATGACACAGACTTTCTAAACAAACTGAATACATTTTTGGAAGATTTGAGGCATCAGATAGCACTCCTAGGAAAGTGATGAGCAAGTGCTAAGCTTTGATGTCACCTCTGTCCAGAAGACACTGCAGAAAGTTAACATTCGGAAAGCAGGAGGCCCAGATAACATTCCTGGATGTGACCTTAGGGAATGCACAGATGAGCTGGATTGTGTGCTCACAGATATTTTCAATCTCTCATTGCAGCAGGAAATGGTCCCATCGTGTTTTAAGATGGCCATCATCTTGCCAGTGCCAAAAAGTCCACAATTACAGGCCTCAATGATTACCATCTGGTTGCACTGACATCCACCATTATGAAATGCTTTGAGAAGCTGATAAAGGACATTATCATATACAGCCTCCCACCAGCATTTGACCCACTTCAGTTTGCCTACTGACCAAATCGCTCTATGGAGGATGTTATTTCTTCCCTTCTTCATCTGACCTTGAAGCATAAGGGTGACCCTCGTGTAGTGAGGGAATGTACCTGTCCTCATTGGACCTGGAGTTATGGGGACTCCCTGGGCTTGTACAAGATGTTGTAGCCCCTTTACTCTGGTCCAGATGTTGGTGGGATCTGACTTGTTCCAAAACCCAAGGATTGGGAAATGTTTCTCTGTTTACTAAGTCTCTTTGGTCCCTCTGAGAAGGTTCAGGTCTGGGTAGGGCCTCCTGATTGTTGCTGGCTGGCACTTTTCCAGGTGGCACTTTTTCAGGTGCTCGACGCCTGAGCTGGTCAACATGTCTCCTCCATTGGAGGTCCTCCTCCACCCTTACAATGTATGACAATGGGCCTGTTCTCTCAACCACTTCCCCCTGCACCCATGCTTCCCCAGAACTGTAGTTCCTTGCCCAAATGGAATCCCCTTTTGAATTTCCCTGGGGCCATTTGGGTGTTCCACGTCTGCTGCCACTCTGTCTGGGTGTAGTCTGTCAAGAGTAGTTATGAGACGCTTTCCCCAACAACGTTTGGCTGGGCTTTTTCTGGTAGCGGTGCAGGGTGTGGTGTGTTGGTGCAGTAAAAACTTGGCCAAGCGTTGTTTCCAGTCCCCTTGGATGATGTGCTTCAATGCATCCTTTGTGGTGCGCACCATGCGTTCAGCCAAGCCATTAGTTGAAGGATGGAAGGGAGCAGAGGTGACGTATCTAATCCCATTGGTCTTCAGAAACGCCTGGAATTCCGAGGAGGTAAATTGTGGACCATTATCAGAGACCAATACATCAGGAAGGCCATGAGTGGCAAAGAGTCCCATGAGCACTTGGACAGTCCCTGTTGTGGTCATGCTACTCACAGGTACCACCTCCAACCATTTGGAGTGGCTGTCCACCACTACCAAGAATGATTGGTTGTGCAAGGGCCCTGCAAAGTCAATGTGTATTCTGGACCAGGGTGTGTGTGTTTCTTCCCACTTGTGGACTGGGGCGTGTGGCTGTGGTGGCCGAGATCTTTGGCAGGTGTAGCAACCAGCTACCTGTTCCTCAATGTCCTTGTCAAGGCCCGGCCACCACAGATAACTTCTTGCCAACGCCTTCATCCGTACCACCCCTGGGTGACGCTCGTGTAGTAAATGAATGACCCTGTCTCTCAATGTTTGTGGTATGATGACTCAGCATCCCCACAATAGGCAGCCCTTGTGTGAGAACAACTTGTGCCTCCTGGTGAAGAATACCGTGAATTCAGGCCCTGGGGATTTGTCTTGCCACCCCGTGTTCACCCACGTCTGTACCCTACTCAAAATCTTGTCTGTAGGTGTTTCAGCTGCAAAGTCCCTGGCTCTGAGAGGACATTCTGGCAGATCTTGAATGGCCAATATTTGGGCTGCAGGTGCTGGATCTGGTTCAGCAATGTCTAAAGGAAGTCTGCTTAGGCCGTCAGCATGGCCCATTTCCTTGCCTGGCTTGTGCACTAATTTACAGGAGTAAACTGAAAGGAAAATGGACCACCAGAGCATTCTGGGAGACATAATCTGTGGGGTCTGCTTGTCTGTGGTAAACAGACCTAATAAAGATTTATGATCTGTAAAAATAGTGAAATTCTTCCCATACAAATAGTCATGGAATTTATTTACTCCAGCGACTATTGCCAGGGCCTCCTTGTCTATCTGTGCATAGTTCCTCTCAGCTGCTGACAATGTCCTGGGGTAATATGCAATAGAGACTTGTCTGCCATCATCCTCTAGATGGCTCAACACAGCCCCCACCCCATAAGGGGATGCATCACAAGCAATGCAAATTGGTTTGTTCTCTATAAAATGGGTAATTGTGGCATTGCTTGCCAAAAGGTTTTTTAAGGACTGGAAACTGGAGTCATGTGTCTTGGTCCAGTTCCATGTGGAGTGCTTGTCCAATAATCTGTGCAAAGGTTCAGCAATAGATGCTTTGTGGGGTAAAAAAGCATGATAAAAGTTAAGTAACCCCAGGAAAGCTTGCAGCTCCGCCTTATTTTTCGGCGTGGGAGCCTCTTTGATTGCTTGTACCTTAGATCAGTGTTTTTCAACCACTGTTCCGCAGCACACTAGTGTGCCATGAGATGTTGCCTGGTATGCCGTAGGAAAAATTGAAAAAACACTGACCTAGGAGACAGCGGTGAGAGGAGGAGGAGGAGGAGGAACAGCCGCGGGCGGAGCGGCACTGCAAGACTCTCTGGCGGGGAGCGCTGGTCACCGGAGCCTTGACTAAGCTGACGGCCCTACTTCGCTGGAAGCAAAAGCCCGGGAAAAGAAGTGGGCTCAACCTTTCTAGGCACCAGGGCTCCACGGCAGCGTAGCTCCGCCCCCTTCTCTGGCTTCGGAGGGTCTCTTGCTGCAGAGAGAGAAGCTGGGGAGAGGCAACCGGCTCGCTTATCGGAAGAGGACAGACGGGCGGCTAGCCCGGCTCGCCTGAGCTGTCGCGTGTTTGGTTGCCTGCAACGTTCGAAAAAGCTCTTCTTCCCCAGCACACGCCGCTTACTCTTTACTCCCCGCGCGGCTGAGGATGCGAGACTCCCGCCTGGTCAGCTGCCTGGCTCCGCTTTCTTTGCTCGCCGCGACCCTTCGCCCCAGCCCGAAATAGAGGGATCTGACCGCTTCGCTCTTGGAGGCTTCGCTTGCGTCTGAAAAATTACACGGCTGATTTTTTTTAACCTGTCCTTTTGATACATTGCATAATAAAATGTCCTTTGGACCAAAGCAATTAAAAACCTTTGGAGTTTCCCCCCCCCCTCTGGAGTGAAGTGCTTTTGATGGTAAAGGTGAGAAAGAAAGAAAAAAGGAAGGGAAAAAAGGAGAAAGGGGGAAGGGGAAAAGGGAGGGAGAAAGAAAAAAAGGAGAATAGAAAAGAAAGAGAGAGAGAGAGAGGAAGGGAGAAAGGAAGGAAGGAAGGAAAAAAGCAGGAAGAAAAATTAAAAAGAAATGCAAGTAGCTTCCAGTTTCCACAACAAGTAGAAAGCAAGAAATTGAGAGAGGGAGGGAAAGAAAGTGGGAGAGAGAAAGGCAGGAAGGAAGATAAAGAAAGAAAAGAGAGGGAGGGAAGGAAGGAAGGAAGAAAAGGAGAAAAAAGAAAATACAGAAAGATAAATTAAAAAGAAATGCAAGCTTTCCTTTTCCTTCACAGCAAAAACAAACAAACAAAAGCCCCAAAATAAAATAAAATGAAATAAAGAGGCTAATAATAATAAGAAGAAGAATAATAAGAAGAAGAAGTTGGAAGGGACCTTGGAGGTCATCTAGTCCAACCCCTTGAGAACACAGGTCATCCTTGACTTACGACCGTTCGTGTAGCGACCGTGGGGAGGTCCAACGGTGCGGAAAACGGTGGAGTGCCTCGTGATTTTTTTTCATGAAACAAGTGTGCCTTTGCCCAAAAAAGGTTGAAAAACACTGCCTTAGATGCTGTGGGGTGAACCCCCTGAGCGTCAATTCTAAACCCCAAAAATTCTGTCTCTGGCACTCCAATGCTTCACTTATGTTTCTTAAGCTTAAGGCCAGCAGCACGAAATCTTTCCAAAACAGTCATTCTGCCAAAACCTCCTCTGAGTCCCCTGCGATGAGAACATCATCAAAATATGGACAGACTCCTAGTATTTATTTATTTATTTATTTATTTATTTATTTATTTATTTATTTATTTATTTATTTATTTATTTATTTTATTAGATTTATATACCGCCCTTCTCCCGTAGGACTCAGAGCGGTTCACAAGGTTTTTTAAAAACAATACACAAGTTACAAAAATTCAAAACAATTAAAATGATTACACTAACCTTGAACTAAAAACCCCAATTACAATTAAAATACAATTAAAACCCCAGTTAATATTCCCAGTCCAGGCCAGAAAGCTCGAAGAGCCAGGTCTTCAGGTCCCGGCGGAATGAGCGAAGGTCAGGGGCAGTCCTAAGCTCTACAGGCAGCTGGTTCCAAAGGGCCGGTGCACCCACAGAGAAGGCCTTCCCCCTGGGTTGTCAAGGTATAAATCACCTTAGTAGAGGGCGAAGGACCGTGCTTCAGAGAATGCATGATGTGCATGAAGGAAGGAAATAAAACACGACACATAATCTTACTAAATACCATTTAATTACAAAAATATAAAAACTAAAATATAAAACCTAAATATATATTATAAAGAGAGCTAGCTAACTACATCCTAACGTAACAGGCAGTAACAGCAAAGTGAAACACAATAAAGAAATAACTGTGGGAACTTCTTCTAGACATGCACACTAAACAGACTGAAACCATAACATAACTAGTCATATGGGATTCACTATGGTTACCAGATAAGTTATCACAACAGGTGCAGAGAGCAGGGGAAAATGTACAGTTAGAAATGAACTTTCTGACGAACAAAAAAAAAAAACACGTGCAGTGACATTCCCCTTCTTTCATCAGCAAAGTGAAGACTCAAGTAAGGCACATCTTCTCACGCAGATGCTCATGCTGGGCTGTAGGAAGTGGTTTGTTCAGCATATCAGCAATTTGATCACGTGTAGGCACATACTGTAATGTCGCAAAACCTTGTTTAACCAGTTGCCTTATGTTTTGATATCGGATGTCAATGTGTCTGGACCTTGAACCTGTAAAACATGTTTCAGAAATATAAACCACAGATTCATTATCTTCCATCACAGTGATCGGTCGAATCGGATGTGTCCAGATATCTGTGACTAAAGCATCAAAGCAGGTTAAAGAATTGCATGCATCAGACACACAAGCATACTCAGCTTCTGTAGAGGAACAAGAAACAAAATTCTGTTTACACACATGCCAGTAAACAGGACATCCATTTAAGAACATCATGTAACCTGATGTACTTTTCCGTGACTTCTTATCACTCGCCCAATCTGAATCTTCATAACAACATAACTCTGCATAATCAGTATGTGTGGGTTCCAACAACAACTTCATGTCTTTGGTGTGTTTTAGATACCTCAATAACTTTTTAACACATGTCCAATGAAACTGTTTTGCCTTGCCTACGTGTCGTGATAACAGATTAACACTAAGTGCAATGTCGGGTCTAGTCCAACTACTAATATACAGCAGTGACCCAATGACTGAGCAATATAGTGTTTGATCTTCGAACTCAGGACTTGGTTCATGTGCCAAAATGTGAAAGTCAGTTTGCATGGGTATACTCACAGGCTTAGCGTCCTCCATGTTGCAGTGATGTAACAGTTGTTCAATCTTATCTTCTTGTGTGAGACTAAACCCCTTCTGAGTTTTGGCAATTTGAACACCTAAATAAGTGTTAATACATCCTAAAGACTTCAATGTGAAAAACTTTTGTAAAGCTTTAGCAAAAACTTCACTCATCTGCTTATTTGGACCAATATAAACAATATCATCGACATAAACAAGAATTATCTCATACCTATTACCGGATCTTTTAGTAAACACGCATTTATCTGTTTCGGACTTAATAAAGCCCATTGAATTTAGTTTGTCAGAAAGACATAAGTACCACATTAAACCAGACTGTTTCAGACCATAAAGACTTTTGTGTAGAAACCAGGTATCCCCTTCTTGTTCTCGGAAACCTGGAGGACCTTTGACATAAATTTCTTCATCAAGATCAGCGTGTAGATAAGCCGTTTCAACGTCGAACTGGAAAACTTCCAGGCCAAGGATAGTTGCAGTGGCTAAAGCAATTTTCACACTTTCAGTCCGCACTGTGGGTGAGTATGTATTTGTATAGTCCTCAGGATAACGTTGAGCGAAACCCTGGGCTACAAGTCTGGCCTTGTACAATGACTCACCATTCGGCTTCTTTTTGATCCTGTAGACCCATCGAGTACCAATAACTTTCTTGTTTGCTGGAGGGCTTGCAGGCGTAAACACTTGGAGTTTCTTTAGACTGTCCATTTCAGCCTGCATTGCCTCAAACCATTTATCTTGCTCTGTTTCAGGAAGATGTTTGATCTGTGTGAACTTCTCAGGTGGAAGTGTAACATTACAAATCAAAGGTACAGGTGTTTTTGTTACTTGCCATGAATAACGTTTTGGAGGGATTCCCTTTGTGGTCCTCTTGGAACGTCTCGGGCCAACCGTCCATTCTTCTTCCGCGTCGTCCTTGTCTTCATCATCGTCGCCAGCAGCAGCAACGGCGGCTTGTGAAGACAGAACAGTAGGTTGAGAAGAACTCGTGGAAGGAACATTATCCTGTGAATCTTGATCATCAGGTTGTGTGGCACCAGCAACATCATCTCTAGTAAAATAAACTCCAGGATCGTTAGAATGAATCCTGGACCAGTCAGCATCTTCCTCAAAAGTAGCAGATTGTGAAACCACAATAACATGATGAGAGTCAATGTATTTGCTCCATTTTGAATTATCATCAATGCCCATAAATCTCATCCTTTTTGCTGCAGGACCCCCTTTCTTTCTTTGGGCTAAAGGAATATTGACCATAGCACAGGAACCAAAAATATGGAGATGTGAGAGATCAGGCTTGTGCCCATACAACATGAAATAAGGGGTCTGATTTATCACACTACTCCAAGTGCGGTTTATGATATGGTTAGCATATTTGATAGCTTCACCCCAGTATGGAAGACTGAGGTTAGCATCTTCAAGGAGGCAACGCATCATGGTTTGCAGAACTCCATTTCTGCATTCTGCCACTCCATTTTCAGCTGGAGTATAAGGAGCAGATGTCTGATGTACTATCCCATTCTCACGCATCCAGTCCTGGAAACGCTGAGACATGAATTCAGCACTGCGATCACTCTGGATTCTGGCAATGTTGACCTCGAATTGGGTATAGACAAGACTAGCAAAGTCTTTAAAGATCTGAAAGGTCTCAGATTTTTCTTTCATAGGATATACATATCCATATCTAGAATAATTATCAACGATTGTCAAGAAATATCTTTTAGCACCAAGAGTTGGTGCAAAAGGACCAACTATGTCAGTGTGTACCAAATCAAAAATGCGTGTTGACAGGCGTGTAGCGCATTTTGGAATTGCTGCTGCTTTGGATTTGGCTTTCTTGCAGACAGCACAGTCCAAAAACACCTTACACCCCTTTAGATCCAAATCTCTTGCAAACTCTGGCATCTTCTTCAGAACATGGAAACTGGCATGACCCAATCTTCTGTGCCACTTATGGATACACCTGGAATGCAAAGGTTTACCTGTTAGTGAATTCTCAACAATAGCATTTTTATTAGGAACCCCAGGCTTGCTGTGAGCAACCTGAGTCTTTTTTGTATTTTTATCATTATTAGGAACCTTTGGAGTAGCAACAGGATCTCTCTCTGGGACGTCTCTCTCTGGGCCTGTGCTTTTTGGAACGTGTATACTTCCCTGCTCTTGCTGCTTAGACTTTGGTTTTAAGTAATAAACACCACCAATCAACATGGTTTCAGCAACAATATCTCCATCTTTGACTATATAACTTGCTTTTTCAAGATGGTGGACCTGAAAATGAGAAAACCTAGACAAATGACTCTGACTAAGCAAATTACTACTGGCAGATGGAACATAGTAAACATTTGGAATGAGAGCACCGAGCTCTTCAATATAAACAGTTCCTTTTCCCATGACCTGAACAGGATGATTGGAAAAAGTGTAAAGTTCACGAAGTTCAGGTTCAGGCTCGTGCATCTCTGTGTAAAGCTCTTTTCTGTAGGTAACATGTAATGCTGCTCCACTGTCCAAAGTCCAAAGAAGTCGTCTGTCGTACTCTGGTTGAGGCTGTGGATCGTTGGTCACAACCAATGTGACAAGTGGAGCTTGTGGATCATGCCTGGAACCACCACCTTGTCATCCGCCTCTACCTCTGCCTCCTCTGGAATCTGTTCCTCTGGGCTGGTATGTGATGGGTGCTGGAACTCGTTGGGGACAATCCCAGGTGGCATGTCCCACACGATTGCAGATGTAGCATCTTGGCATCCTTGGAACGTAGGTCCTTCCATGGAAGGCATGCCTCACTGAAGCTCTTGATGCAGGCGGTTCCCTTAAATGTGGCGCAGCTTGCATAAGTGCCTCTTCTTCGGCTAAGATTCTGCATACATGATCCACTGTGCGTTGAGCAATAGGCACTTGATTAATCTTGGAAATAGCATCTTTCCACTCATGATTCAAAGAATTGATGATAATGCTGATCATTTGAAAATCATCAATAGGATAGCCTTGTTCACCCAGTTCTTTTCTAATACCTTTCATTTTAGTCAAATGTGATCCAATATGTTCACCAGGTTTTAATCTGGAACCATGGAACTCAGACAAAAGTAAACATGTAGACTCAATTGATGTAGGCCAATAACATGTCTCTAACTGAGTCCAAATTTGTTGGGCAGTTGCATCTTGTGAAAACGTGAGCTGCAATTCAGTGTCCATTGACATCAATAATGTTGTGCATGCTCTATTATCCAAGTCCCATATGTCAGGAGTCCATGGCTGGGCAGGAGGATTAAACACCATCATGTGAGTACCTTCTCTGCGTAGCAAAAGTCCAACCTCACTGACCCGTGCCCTGTAATTCTGTCCTGACTTCTTTAATTTTGAATCACCAGCCAGTGGTACAATAGAAGGTGTTTGATGAGGAATATACAATTGAGGTACTGGCTGTGCAGGTTGTGCAATCCAACCATAACCTGCAGGGGGCACCAGTGGCATCTGTGCCTGTGCCTGGACATGCAGCAGTTGCATTGAAGCTGCCGGTAGTCTTGGAGCTGGCTGTGCCTGTCTTTGAGCTGCTATTATACCCTGGCCAGCAGGAGGTGCTGGCGCTGGGGCTGGTGCAGTAGCATAACCTGCAGATGACACTGGCCTTCGCATATAAGAACCCGGTGGCAATTGTATGTGGGTTAAATATGGCTGTGCTCTGCCAGGTATAGGGAGTTGCATAGAAGCAATATTAACAGGAGAAGCATTAGTAACAGGAATCCTAGCACCATCAGGGGCTGGAGCCCCAGATAACAGCAGAAATCTTGTATCTCTGAGCAAAGATTCCTGCATGGACGGTTGCGAGAGTGAGAGCTCCAATTCATGTCTTAATGCAGCTTCACCAGTAGATGGTGCTATAACATTTGCTTCAGGCATCACTGTGGCTCTGTATGGCCTTTGGGACAGCCCATAACCATGTGACATAGGAGCCTCCGGTTCCCATTCGTCTGGCATGACACTCAATGATGGGCATGACTTTGGCTTTGGGAAAGAAGGAGGCAATATGGCTTCTTCTTGTGGGTGTGGCAATATGGCCGGTTCTTGCTCATAACACCTCTCATATTGCTGAACCATTGACACATATTCCTTTGCCTGCTTCAAACGCTTTTCAAAAACCCCAATTTGTTCACAGTAGCCTTGCATAGCCCTATCTCACATAGTTTGCTTGGGGCTTGAAGGAGCAGAAGGAATTTTCTTTGGCTGAACTTTAAGTTTCGCTCCAAGCCTTTGAAACTCATCTTGAGCCCCTGGAGTGTGAACATTTTCAAAAGCAGCTGCCAGGGAGCTTGGAAAAGTAGAAAAAGGAGTGACTGACCTTGCATCGTCGACAGGAGCAGGTGCGTCTTCTCCAAGGCGTGTGGCTGAAGCGATCGGAGTTCTTAAAGTTGAAGGGAGATGCCCCACAGACAAGCTCCTGGCCTCCCGTTTCAGCCGTGGCTTCCTTCCTGACATGTTTCAGCAGTTAATCACAGCTGCCTCACTAGAACTAACTGATAACAGCCGCAGAAACATGCATCTCTAAAAACATAAATCAAACCATCCTCGATACCAAAATGTCAAGGTATAAATCACCTTAGTAGAGGACGAAGGACCGTGCTTCAGAGAATGCATGATGTGCATGAAGGAAGGAAATAAAACACGATGCATAATCTTACTAAATACCATTTAATTACAAAAATATAAAAACTAAAATATAAAACCTAAATATATATTATAAAGAGAGCTAGCTAACTACATCCTAACGTAACAGACAGTAACAGCAAAGTGAAATACAATAAAGAAATAACTGTGGGAACTTCTTCTAGACATGCGCACTAAACAGACTGAAACCATAACATAACTAGTCATATGGGATTCACTATGGTTACCAGATAAGTTATCACAACAGGTGCAGAGAGCAGGGGAAAATGTACAGTTAGAAATGAACTTTCTGACGAACAAAAAAAAATGTGCAGTGACATGGGTATTGTCCACCGGCAATCTTTTACCGGCGGTACCCTGAGAAGACCCTCCCTGTGGGAGCGCACAGGACGAAGGGAGCTTGATGCCGGCAGCAGGTGTTCTCTCAGATATCCCAGACCCATGCCATTTAGGGCTTTATAGATCATCACCAGCACCTTGAATCTCACCCGGAGGGCAACCGGAAGCCAATGCAGCTCGCGGAGTAGAGGTGTTACAAGGGAGTATCGGGAAACCCCCATCACAACCCGCACGGCTGCATTCTGTACCAGCTGGAGCCTCCGAGTGATCATCAAGGGCAGCCCCATGTAGAAAGCATTGCAATAGTCCAATTGGGAGGTCACGAGCACATGAGTGACCGTGCGCAGGGCATCTCAGTCCAGGTAGGGCCACAACTGTCGTACCAGGCAAACCTGGGCAAAAGCCCCCCTGGTCATGGCTCCTATATGGTCTTCAAAACTGAGCCGTGAGTCCAGGAGGACGCCCAAGTTGCGAGCCCTATCGACTTTACCCTTTAGCATTCATCACCTCCTGGAAGATGCCTGGAGTGACACTAACTCCAAACTGCAACCGGTCTACCCAGAACACCCCCTTGTGGGTGACTATTGTTTGTGCAGTGGCAGTCTCTGGGTTGACCAGGAGTTGCAAACAAGCTTGAGCAAGATCCAGTTTGGTGAAGATTGCGCCTCCCTGGAGTGATGCTAAGATGCTGCTGACTGTAGGCACAGGGTATGCATGTGGGTTTAGGGCTCTATTGATTGTGCATTTATAATCAGCGCAGATTCTGATGTCACCATTTGCCTTGAGTGGGGTGACAATGGGGTTTTCTCACTCTGCTCCCTCGACTGGATGCAACACCCCCTGCACGACTAGCTTGTCAAGTTCCCGCTCGATTTTGTGCTTTAATGCGAATGGTACCCTCTGGGGTTTTATTTTGATGGGTTGTATGTTGGGGTTCAATTTGAAGGCAATTGGTGGATCTGTGTATTTTCCCAGCATGTCATCGAACACGTCTGCAAACGCCTTGCACACAGATTCGATGCTGAGCATCTTGGTCTGGTGAATTACGATAATGCGAATTCCCAACGCTTGGAACCAGCTTAAACCTAACAGGCTAGTCCTCTTCCCCTTAACCATTAGGATGTCCAAGGGCACCTGGAACTCTTTGTACCTCACAGAGAAGGTAGCCTCCCCCCGGACCTGTATTGGGGTATTCTGAAAATTGGAAAGGGTGATGCTAGATGGCTTCAAAGGGACCCTCTGGCTGCTCCAGCTGCAGATTAACTTATAGGTCTCATGCAAAATGACTGAGACAGCAGAGCTGGAGTCCAGCTCCATTTTACAGGTAACCCCTTGGAGCTGCACATCTAGCTTAATTTTGGGGGTGAGTGATTGGCAAGCCCCCATGTTATCAACCGCCTGTCTGCTCTCAGTGCAGCTGATAGGTGCAATGTGTTTCGGAACCCCAGTACCTGACGGCAGGTGAGCTTCAGCATCCACCTCATGCAGAGTGTCACGGCTCCAGCTCCTGCAAACGGATGCAATGTGTCCTGTCTTGCCACACGCTCGGCATTTGGCTGTTCTGAATTTACAGGTGGAGCAGTGATAGTTACACCTGGAACATTTCTTGTTCTGGCTGTTTGCTGCAGATATTGACTGTAGACCCCTTGGGCTATCATGCTGACCCACCAGATGGGAAGCTCTTAGGTGAAGGGCGTCCACTTCTGTCACAAGCCCATCATTGCTGCTTCCTCCGGCCCCATGCGTCTGATGAACGGTGCTTCCCTGGCTGCAATGGCCGGATTCATTTGGCTCTGGCCTCTCTGCTAACTCCCAGGCCAGTACTTCCTCCTGTACTTGCTTGAGGGTCAGACCTGGTTTGGCAAACAATTTGTGCCTCAATTTTCTGTCCCTGAGACCGAAGACGATTCGGTCCCGCAACCTTTTTTCTAAGTTCTCAAAGTTACACAGGCGAGCCGCCTGCCGGACTGCAGCCATGAATGCTGATGCAGATTCACCTGGCAGCTTGTCTCTCTTTACAAACTGGTATGTCCAAGCCATCTCAGACATGTGCGGATTGAAATGCTGATTCAGCTTGTTGATGAGGTCATCATACTTCACCTCGCCAATGGCCGTGGGTGAACACAGACCCACCGCCAGTTTGTAAATGTCCTTTCCGCATGTGCTGAGCAGAGCGGCAACTTTCATGCCATCCTCCGTAATGCGGTTCACCTTCAAATAGAATTCCAGCTGGCCCACGAAGGCTTCCCATTCCTTGGGCTGGGCGCTATTGAAAATGGGAGTCTGACCGACTGCAGCCATGGGAGTCTGTCCACCCTGAGCCATTGCGTCTGATCCGTCTGATCCTGCTCCAACTTCAGGCGGTTGCCCAGCAGATGCCACCCCTGTGGGGATCCAACATTCCTTCAAAGCAGGATCCCACCCTCGTTGCCAATAGTTGTGTCAGGTTCATGGATCAATGAGATGCGAACTCCAGGTGTGTAAGGACTTTATTAGGAGTAAATGTGGTCTGAACTGGGGAACAAAGGTTACCTGCCTTATTGTATACCTGATGCCTGGCCAATAGGTTTAAACTCAGGTTTCCTGCCGGCTGGACAGCCAATCCCTTTAAATCCGGCTTTCCTGCTGAACGCTGTTCCTGCACAGAGCTGTCCGGCTCCGCGCCTCCTTATTCAGCTGTCACATGGGTATGTTATGCCAGTATACACTACACATTTAGAGGAAAGAAATACATGTGTTTGTTGTTTGTCGACTTGAGTTCAGCATTTAACACAATCATTCCCCATCATCTAGTAGACAAACTGAGCCTTTTAGGCTTAAACACTCCTTTGTGCAACTGTATTCTTGATTTTCTTACCAACTGGCCCCAATATGTGCAAGTTGGAACAAATACCTCTAATACCATTTTCTTGAGCACAGGTTCTCCGCAGGGCTGTGTCCTAAGTCCACTGCTGTTCACCCTGTTCAGTCATGACTGTTGTGCTAGGTTTGCCACCAACCATACTGTGAAGTTCACAAATGATACAACAGTAGTGGGACTTATTCATGATGACAAGGTGGAAGCTTACTGCAAGGAGAAGGAGGGGTTGGTAAACTGGTATAAGGAAAACAGCCTAGTTTTAAATACCGGAAAAACCAAAGAGATCATTGTCGATTTCAGAAAAGGCAGGCACAGCCACACTTCTCTGTGCATAAATGATTCACCTGTGGAGAAGGTTACCAGCATCAAATTCCTGGGCGTGCAGCTAATGAGTAGGCTGGTTTGGTCTCTCAACAGTGCGAAACTGGTGAAGTGGGCACAGCAGCGCCTGCACTTTCTGTGTTACATGAGAATAGCTCATCTTCCTTCCCCTGTCCTGACCACTTTCTACAGGGAAACAATCGAGAGCATCCTGTCATACGGCATCACAGTCTGATTTGGAAGCATCACTGCTTCAGACAGGAAGGCAGTGCAGAGAGTGGTGAGGATGGCCAAAAAGATCATTGGCAGTTCCCTCCCTCCCATCCAGGACATAGCACAGAAGCGTTACTTGAGCAGGGTCCGTAAAATTATCTGGGACAGTACTCATCCTCTTCACGACCTGTTTTCCTTTTTACCTTCTGGGAGGAGGTTTTGTGGTATCCGTAGCAGAACATCTAGATTCAACCATAGTTTCATTCCATACAGCATTAACCTTATGAACTCTCAAGCTTCTTCCTTCCATTATATATTCAAGATGGACAGTATTTAATATTTATTTGTTATGTATATGTAGGGGTGTGGGTCTATACATATGTGTATATAGTATGGTTAGTTGTGTGTTATGTATGTGTTCCACTTTGAGAACGGGCAACTAAATTTCATTTTTGATGTCTGCTGTTGTGCCCACAGTAAAAAAATGGCAATAAAGATTATCTTAAGACCTCCAAGGTCCCTTCTAACTCTATTCTATTCTACTATCTTACATTGTTGATATAGGATTGCTGTCCCATAATGGAAAGATGAAGCACTTGCTTTTGTTTTTCCTTTTTCCTTCATTTATGGCAATATTAAATTCTGTATCTAGAAAGTTTGTACTAGGTACCCTATTATTATTCACACAGCTTTAATTTAGCTAAAAAGCAACAGTTAACTAAACCATGAATGGCAAGATTGGGGGAAGGATGTGCTTTATCAATGTTGAAAAATACATCACTAAAATCACTCTGAAAATCTTCCAAAAAGAAATTTGTGCAAAACTCACAGCTATTATATGTGAAACTATTTATTGTGTGTTATCAAGATCAGTTTTCTATTACTAACTCCAGGGTTGCAAAACTACTGGTTAATGAAAAGGGGCTAACAATAATATGTTTTTTACATTTTTCCCTTTCTCTTTTTGGGAGGATTGTTTTTTCTGTGCATTTTTCTTCTATATATACTAGAGCATGGGTGTCAAACTTGTCATGTGATGTGTCATGGTGTATTGTGACATTTTTGCATTGCTGGAGCTGGGATGCATGTGGCCTTTGCCTGATGCAACCGGCCCGTGGGCCGGCAGTTTGACACCCCTGTACTAGAGCAGAAAGATTTTCTTTTTTAAAAGAGAAGATAAATCAAACTGGTCTTCAGTGGAGTGTAATATTAAAGCTGTACAAGGCAAGAATGATTATATCTTATCTTGTTTACTGAACATAATAGTTTTATATATTCTCATTGATGCTGATGATATAATCTGTTAGCTCTCTGGAGATTACATTTGCATTCTTTATCAAGTAGGAAATGATGATGATTCAACCTCTTTCGGCTGTGTGCCTTCCCCTTTGATTAGAAGCATAATTGCTACAACCATGCTGAATAAAGAAACTCTTGAGATTTGAAACCTATACACACACTCATACACACATACAAACAGAGTCACTTAGATAGGTTTCATTTTCCCTTGCAATGGGCATGATCATATTTTTTTTGAAAAACAAAACAAATGCATTAATAATACCATGTTTCCCTGAAAGTAAGCCTCTCAGAAAGTGAGCCCTAGTTTGATTTTCTGGGGTGGGACTAATATAATCCCCCCAAAAAATAAGCCCTAGTTTGGGGGTGAGGGAGGGGGTAGGGGTGTGAAGCTGCCTCATGCGCTCTGTACCTGCTTAACTTACTGGTAGGACTGCTGCAACCAGGGCTCTCATACCCCAACACTTGTCAAGTTGTGTAGGTCCTCACGCCAGCGTCACCGCTCATGGCAGGAGTTTGCACAGTGCTTTGGGCCATTGCTGTTGTTTGCAGCAGGATGCTATATGATGCTTCAGGCTGTTTCCGCCGCTCACAGCAAGAAGCCATGTGGCTCTTCAGGCCATTGCCATCACTCAGCTTCTTGCCGCAAGCGATGGCAATGGCCCAAAGCTCTGTGTAATCTCCTGCCGCGAGCGGTGACACTAGCATGACAAGCCACATGGTTTGACAAGTGTCGGGGCATGGGAGGCCTGGCTGCAGCAATCCTACCGGTAAGATAAGTGGGTGCGGGGCACATGGGGTAGCTTCATCCCCCAGCCCTTAGAGCAGCAATGTTGCAATGCACCACATGACATCTAGCCCCAAGTGGTGGCAAGCATCTCCTGAAGAAGTCAAGCAACAGCGCAACAGGTATCGGTGTGTGGGAGGCCTGGCTTAGGTGGTCCTAATGTAAGACACCCCCAAAAAATAAGATCCAGTGCCTTTTTGGAAGCAAAATAAAATATAAGACCGGATATTATTTTGGGGAAAACACGGTATGTCCTCAGTAAGAAATAAATAAATAGTAGTAACACCTTTAAAATTAATTCTAAATCAAAATGATTCCATAGCACCCTAATATTTATCTCTGAACCTATCTAACTCATGTTCCATACTCCTTTGCAGGAAAAATATCAAAAAGCAAATAAAGATTTATTGTATAGATTTTTTTTCATTATATTAGAACTGGTAGGATGAATTTTCTAGTTGCTCAACCAGCATAAATGTTGAATATTATATACCAAGATATCTGAATAGCACCAAGTTCATCAAAGTTACTCTTTATATATTAGAAGGTGCTTATCAATGCATGCCACAAAATATTTTATTTAAAAGTCTGACTGTTGCACAGCAGTAAAATTTACACATAAAAGTAGAGATTGGGCTTAATAAGAATTGACACAATATTTGGATACATTGTCATATCTAAAAAATTTAAAAAAATCATGTAGTATTTCTAAGGACCATTTTCCTAATTCACAAAATATTTGCAAAAGTTAATTCTAGAATACATAAAGTATTCAGGCCTTTTTATTTTGGTTATACTTCAGTGTATTCAGGGGCCATAACCTTAACAAAAATATCATTTAATCTCTAAGGTGTAGGGGGAGGGAAAGGTGGGAGGAAGAAAAAGAGTTTGATAAATAATGGTTTTACCCTCTACATGAAACCATAAAGCAGAAATCTAGGTTGCTGCCATTCAAATGAATAGAAACCGGCAGCAATTCTAACACCTTTCCAGTTTCAATTTTGTAGCATTTGCAGGCCCCATGCTGGAATGGTAAACATTTTAATGGTCAGATTTTTTCCATTTCACCATTACTATTTCCTATTTTATCCCCAGGATTTTGTGTGAGAGTGAAATGAAAAAGTGACAGATTGCTGCAAATCAAATGAATGGGAGATGTCATTTGCATTCATTTCAGTTGCAGCAAAACACTATTTTACATTCTTTCATTGTCCTTCTGAGACACCTTTTTATGGCTCCTAAAAATTCAAGTGCCAAGTGGTCCATTTTGATAATATAACAGGAATCTTGGACATTAGCTTATGTATTGATTAAATAAGACTAACTTTTTTTATAAGTATAGTTCATCTCTTTGGTATAAATTCATATTGATGGAGATTAATAGAAAGATGTTAAAAAAAATGCTGTGATATGAAACTTCAATTTTATCCATGCATAGAAAAGGGTATTCTAAGCTAAACGCTTTATGTATTCAAAATTATTTAACAGTGACTATCCACAAGACTTCCTATAAATAGAGAGCATTTGAGAGTTTCTGATTCTTTAATTTTAATTTAATTTTAATTCTAATTCTATTTATATCCCGCCCTTCTCCGAAGACTCAGGGCGGCTTACAAGCTTAGCAGTAGCAGTAGCCTTCATTCTATGTATATGGCTGTTTATTAGGGCTTTCACACCCCCTCCAAGCGGCATTATTACAAAGTCAAGCTTAATTGCCTCCAACAATCTGGGTCCTCATTTTACCTACCTCGGAAGGATGGAAGGCTGAGTCAACCTTGAGCCTGATGGGACTCGAACCTGCACTAATTGCAGGCAGCTGGTGTTACTTAAGGAGGCATTAGCCCACTGCTCCACCAAGGCTCATTTGTTTGGAACATCACTAAAAAGTAGCAAGTAGATGCCTGCAATTTATCAACATGATTTTTGAAAAGTGGAGAATAATCATGAGCTAATAAATATTACATATCATTTAATATTAGAACAGTTGATTTGGTTATGTCCTCATTAGTAGAAAGAAGATTGGGATCCAACAATTAACAATTACACTCCCACTAAATCTACCAATCCAAAAAAAAGAGCAACAGCAACACACATGGACTTTGAATAAAGTTCAGTTATAGATTAAAAGCTTGTAGAATAACATTACCACATTGTGCTATACTGTATGTGTTGCATTAATATTAAAAAGTTCTATTTATTTCTGATTAAATCTGCACTGAAATTTGGCACTAGTGGAGGTTATCAATAATAGTAGCAATTCTTCCAAACTTGTAATAATATTTATTAATATTAAGCATATTAATCACTTCAAATAATTTATGCTTGGTTCAAACCTTTCTTCTTTCTGCCCAGCAAAGGAAAAACAAAAGGCAGAAAACTAGATTGTTGTCATTCAAATGGATAGGAAACAGTAGAAGACATTGTTTATGTGCATGGCATATTTCTATAGAGGAATGAATGCTGACATTCAAAGGAAAGGCAACACCAACTGAAAATAAAATATAACTGTTGACAAATATTATATAGCACTCCTGAATGGAGTTTCCAAAGTGACCACAGTTTGTTTTGTTTCACAATCACTCTATGTGTGTACTGGCAATAAAACCTCTAACTGCAAACAAAGAACAAGGGAAGAATGACTAATAGCACTTAAGCATTATAGAAATTGTTTAATATATTCAAAAGATCAATTCAATCCCAAGGTTTTCTAAAAGAAATCTTGCCTAGAAAGATACAGAATGATGAATGCTGATCTCTTGAAATCACTAAGCTATGAAGCATTACAAAATTTCTCCTCCTCTTTTAAATACAGCTGCGTGATAAAGCAGGCCTGCCTTGATGAATCACAGGGATGAAACTGTCCTCAAGCTTATCTTTGGCATTGAAAAATGAGGTCATTAGTAAAAATAAAATGCAAATATTATCAGATGTCAGGTCATTTTTCTTAAGACATTTGGCTAAGAATTTTATCCTGGTATGCATGTATGTATATACAATAGCAGAAGAGTTATAACAATTTAAAATCCCCAATAAACCTCAAAATTAACCTTAATTGCTGTGTTATTTCTTTAAAAAACATCACTATTGATTATTATTTTTTTTAAAAACGGTGCTGTCATGACTATCCCATTTACTTTACCATCCTTTAATACCAAGCACGAATAGTGATACATCTCAAAGTTTAGTCAGTAAGTGGCAAAGGAAGGAGAGGAAAGGGAAGGGGGAAAAGGAAATATATTCAATTAATTTGATTTTAAAACCATAAATGAAATTGTATATTTGGTACTATGCTATATAGACAGGGAGTTGGGTGGTGCTGGGTAAAAAAAAAACTCAGCAGAGAAACTATGGATGTATACATCTCCCATGACTGAATAGACTTTGGAGAACTGCTTAATAAATAAATAATATATAGAGCTACAGTATTTCACTCATTAAAATGCAAATCAGTTTATAACTTTTGAAATGTGTTTTTCTGGATTTTTTGTTATTCTGTCTCTTACTGTTAAAAAACCCCTACCATTAAAATTATAGACTGATCATTTTTTTGTCAGTGGCAAACTTGAAAAATCAGCAGGGGATCAAATAATTTTTTCCTTCAGTGTATGTAGCTTAATATTTATTTATTTATTTATTTATTTATTTATTTATTTATTAGTTTTTATAAACCGCCCTTCTCCCGAGGGACTCGGGGCGGTGTACAGAGGAAGGAATGTATACAGATTGAACAATAAAAATAATAAGAAACACTAATGAAAACAAACTGGGACCCCAATTAACGCTATCATGCCAGGCCGGACTGCTGGAACAGGAAAGTTTTTAAGTCGCGACGGAAGGTACGGAGGTCAGGGGCCATCCGGATTTTGGTTGGTAAGCTGTTCCAGAGGGCTGGTGCACCCACTGAGAATGCCCTCTTTTGAACATACTTTTATCAGTGTTTATTTAAAAGAATAGCCATGCAATGACAAATAAAATCATTGATCAAAGAGGTGTGTCAAGGTTCCAATTAATGAAACCAAATAAATCAGAACTCCGGGGCTTGAAGTCTCCTCAAAGCACATGTTTATTTGATACATAATATTGGTCCGGTCAAAAGTGAAACCAACTCTAAAATTCCCTCCAGGGATTCAATGAACTAATTGTAACATTTCCCTTCCTTCTACTATGCTATTGATCATGTTACCCAATGAAAACAATTGGCAGGCTACATGGCACTTCTTCTCTCCACCTTCCAGCTTCTGTCAGAATGACCTTGGTTCCCATGGGACTGCTTCATGTTTAATCTAACAATACTTTTGTTTTCCCACTTCCCCCCAAACTATGTGGCAACTTACAATGACAAAGATGGCTTCAGCCAGGTTCGTTTCAGAAGTTGACAGTTGGACTCCCCTAAAGAGAAAGCAGTTCCTGGAAAATAAGTATAGATACACGTTAGTGTTTTGCTTGTGTTCTGTTCTATCATCTGAAGGTTCCCTAGGCTTTTAGAGATGTTTATCATGAAACTTCCATATTAACCTCTCTGCCTTTACATCTCTACTCTTCACCCAAGTGGCTTCTGACAAAAGATACACCTTCGACTGAACTAGATACTGTAACTTTCCTTTATACAATCTAGAATCAAAAATTTATTTTATCTCATAATGGGTGTCACCCTCGACCATAATGTGACATGGGGTGGTTTGCGGTACTGGTTTCAGTGTTGATTCTATAACTGGTTTCAACAAACTGCAACAAACTGGATGTATTTTCCCCAAGAATGATGGAAGCTTTAGCTCCACTGTGATAAAGTTTATGATTTTTATAATGGGAAAAGACCAATAAATTCAGGACCCAGCTTTTTACATGGTAGTTTTATTCTTAGATATTTGGTTGAGAGATAGACTTTCTCTCCTATATGAAAGGGTTTCTGGGAGGAAATCACCTCTTATCAGCTTGCTCCTTTTGAATTCTTGCAGCTTTGGCTAATGCACATTTGATGTTTACCCAAGTGCTCTGCAGCGAGGTTATCCACTCAGTTAGGAGGGGGGTTCTTGAAGGTATTCAGGCATGGGAAAGAACTCTCTGCTGGTAGCTACTTTAAAAGGAGTAAGTCCAGTACTGCTGTGCACAATGTTGTTGTATGCCACTTCAGTAAAAGGCAGGAGATCTGCCCAATCAGTTTGCTGATAACTAACATAGCATCTCAGGTATTGTTACCACAATTGTCTTCACTCATTCACCAGCTCCATTTGTACTAAGATGAAAAGCTGAGCTGAGGCCCTGGGTGGACCCAATCCGCTTCATGAACTGCCTCCAGAATTTTGTGGTGAACTGTACTTCACAGTCTGATGTAATTCCTCTGGGTGCTCCATGGAGTTGGTAGATATGCTTCAAAAACATTTTCACCAGTTTCTGGGCAGAAGGAAGACCAAGACAGGTTATAAAGTGAGCCTGCTTTGAAAAAAGATCAATAACAGTCCAAATGATGGCATTTCCACTATTTTCAGGGAGTTATACATTGAAGTCCATTGTGATTTTCTCCCAGGGCTGGGATGGTTCCTCTGTAACAGGTTTTCTTGGCCTTTTTTCATGATGGCATAGATTGCACAACTCTTAACATAGATTTCAATGACCTTTTTCATTCTGGGCCACAAGAACTTTCATCTTACTAAGTGTAAAATCTTTAAGAATCCAAAATGATAGGTCTGCTTGGCATCATGGCTTCATTGCAAGGCTTCAACCCTGAGGGTACTAGGAAGGTACAATTTGTATCCTTTCCATGCTAATTTATCTCTATAGGTCCACAGTTGCCTGTTGTCTCTGAACCAGGGTTCAGATTTCAGTTCATTTTCACATTTTTGGGTCAAACTGCTGTCAGAGCCGATGGATTGTTTTCGAGATTGATGTCTAGTGGTGACTTGAGAGACATTTTGTGGTGAGGGGATGATAGCATTGACCGCTTCCTTGTGATAGCTCTTGTATTGTGGCATTCTAGAGAAGGCATCAGCTAGGAAGTTCTTCCCTCCAGGAATTTATTTTAGAGAGAAGTTAAAATGATTGAAATATTGTGCCCATTGAACTTGCTTGGGCAATAATTTCCATGGTATTTTTAGCACCTCAAGGTTCTTATGGTGAGTCCCAACTTCAAATAGTATCTTATTCCCCTCTAGGAAATGACACCAGGGTAGCAATGTCCACCACACAGCAAAGGCTTCCTTCTCCCATACAGCTCAACGCTGCTCTGTGTCAGTGAGTTTCTTGGAGGTGTATATGCAGGATTGGAGTTCCCCATTGTTGTTTTTCTGAAGAAGAACTGCACCCATTGCCACATCGCTAGCATCTGCTTGGATCATGAACTGCTCCTCAGGGTTAGGATGTTTGAGGACTGATTCTCCCATGAACAATCTTTTGAGCTGTTCAAATGCTGCTTGGCATTCCATGGTCCATTTTAAAGGTTGACTGGGATGGGGTTTTGCCCCTCCTTTACCTGTCTTCAAGAGCTTGGTAATCGGTAAGGTTATTATTGTGAAGGAGAAATAAATTGCCAGTAAAAGTTGGCGAACCCCAAAAGTTGCTTGCAAGTCTGAAGGGTTTGACATTCTACGACAGCTTTCACTTTCTCTGGGTCCATCTCCACCCCGTTTGAAATTCAGTGCCCTAGGTCAGGGTTTTTCAACCTTTCCAGAGATTGTACCACTTTTAGGATATGGCAGTATTCGAGTACCACCAGTTGCCTAGAACAGGGCTTTTCAACCTTTTTACCCATTGTATCACTTTTAGGATAAGGCAATATCCAAGTACCACTAGTCACCCTTCAAGGTGTCAAAAACTTGACCAAAAAAGGGGAAAAAATGTTAAAGTACAGGTAGTCCTCAACTTACAACAATTTGCTTAGTGACTGTTTGAAGTTACAACAGCACTGAAAAAATTGACAAGACCATTTTTCACACTTATGACTTTTGCAGCATCCCCAGAGTCATGTGATTTACATTCAGATGGTTGGCAACTGATTCATACTTATGACATTCACAGTGTCCCAGGGTCATATAGTCAATGGCCGGAGGGCATGTCCAGATCAGCACTCAGGTTGCAGGGTGCCTGTGAGGGGGAATCTGTGAGTCTCTGGTGGAGGGAGATGGGACTGAAGTGGGTGGCTTCCTTCTCTCCCTCTCTCTCATTGTCCCTTCCTTCTTTCTTTCTTTCCTTCCTTTCCTTCCCTCCATCTTTGTCCCTTCCTCCTTCCCTCCCTCCCTTCCATTGTCCCTCTCTCTCTCATTGTCTTTCCCCTTCCTTCCTTCCTTCCTTCCTTCCTTCCTTCCTTCCTTCCTTCCTTCCTTCCTTCCCTCCCTCCCTCCCTCCCTCCCTCCCTCCCTCCCTTCCATTGTCCTGTGCTACACTGCCCAGACCCCAGCCTAGTTTTGGCAGGCAGCGGCACATTCTCACTACACGGAACGGCTGGTGAGGTGAACTGGTGACATCACGGCCCTGCCTGTGTGTGTACAGAGGCAGAGCAGAATGCATACACCTCAGCCTCTGCACGCACACAGGCAGGGCCAGGATGTCGCTGGTTCACCTCACTGGCCACTCCATATGGTGAGGAGAATGCACCGCTGCCTACCAAAATCAGGCTTGGTGTGTGCAGCTACAGCTGAGCTATGCTCAGAAGCCACTCGGTGCTCATAAGTCACTTGCACTCAGAAGCTGCCCACATTCTGAGCTTAGAAGCCACCTGTGCGGGGTGCTCAGAAACCACCGGGCACTCAGAAGCCACCCGGTGCTCAGAAGCCACCCGGTGCTCAGAAGCCACCCACATGGGGTGCTCAGAAGTTGTCCATGCTCAGAAGCTGCTCTGCGCTCAGAAGCTGCCCACACAGGGCGCTCAGAAGCCGCCCATGCTTGGCATTGACAATTTACACACATGGTGGTACCTTCTGGAAAGCCTCCTGCTTCCCCCTACCCCACAGGTACCTCCTTTGGAGCCTTCCTGATGCTGATGGGCCTGCTGGAAAAGGTCCACTCACTTTGTCCTGCAAAGGGTGAGTCACCCAATGTTTCCCATTCTACAGAGATGTTCCTCCAATATCATCCCCATTCTCACAAAAACATTCCTCCAATATAATTCCCATTCTTACACAAATATTATTCCAATATCTTCCCCATTCTCACACAAACGTTCATTCAATATCCTACTCATTCACATACACATGTTCCTGCAATATCCTCCCATTCTCTCTCTCTCTCTCTCACACACACACACAATCTTCCACTATTCTTCCAATTCACACACAAGCATTCCTCGGATATCCTTCTGATTGACACATAAAGGTTCTTTCAATATCCTTCTCATTCACACACAAACATTTCTCCAATATCTTCCCCATTCTCACATGGTGGTCATGTCCTAAAGCAAAAAAGGTTTTGGCTTAAGATACATTTATGGTTGGAGAAGATGATTAAAAAACAAATAGAATTTAAACCAGAATTGTTTCTGTTAGGAATGATAGGCCCTAACTATGACAAGGAGAGCGGATACTTAATGTTACACGTATTGACAGCAGCAAGAATTATGTATGCCCAATATCTGAAAAATGAAAAGTTACTAACTGAAGAAGTATTAATTAAGAAAATATTGGATTGTGCAGAAATGGATAGATTAACCCTAGAGATTAAAGAGAAAGAACATTCAGTGTACTATGGAACTTGGAATAAATTCTATCAATGGCTAGATAAGCAAGTTAGAGAGAAAGGAATGTGACATGCAATTTTGAATTTATTTGAGTAAGAATAATACCATATATTGAAAACTTAGTATTGTTTATGATAATCTATTATACCTATCATTGTTATTAATTATTAGCTTTATTACTTTTGTTTATATATATTTACCCAGACAATATGCTGTTTTCCAAATATTGAATATTATTGGGGGAAAACCCAACACTCACCCCCAACCTTTCCTGTACCCTATCCCAAATTTCCATTCCCTTACCCCCCTCTTTAATCCTATAAAAACTAATATTTTTTTTCAAAAAAATAATAATAACTTCTCAATTCACACACACACAAGTTCCTCCAATATTCACCCCATTCTCACAAAAACGTTCATTCAATATCCTCCCAATTCCCAAACAAATGTTTCTCCAATATCCTCCCCAATCAAACAGAAAAATTATTTCCATATCCTCCCCATTCACACACACACGTTTCTCCAATATCTTCCCCATTCACACACACAAACATTCCTCTAATATCCTCCCCATTTACATACACACATTCCTCAAATATATTAACCATTCACACACAATCCTCCAATATCTTCCCCATTCACAGACAAACATTCCTGCAATATCCTCCCCATTCACACACACACACGTTCCTTCAATATCCTCCCAGTTCACAAACACATGTTCCTCCAATATTCTCCCCATTCACACAAAAACATTCCTTCAAAATCTGCCCTATTCACACACAAACATTCCTTCAATATCTTCCCCATTCACACACACATGTTCCTCCACTATCCTCCCCATTCATAAAAAAACATTCCTAAAATATCTTCACCATTCACACACAAACAATCCTCCAATATCTTCCCCATTCACATACAAACGTTCCTCCAATATCATCCCCATTCACACACAAAGATTTCTCAAATATACTCCCCTTTCACACACACACGTTCCTTTAATATCCTCCCCATTCAAACAAACACATTCCTCCATATCCTCCCCATTCACATACAAACCATACTCCAAAATGATCCCCATTCACACACACATACCTCCAATATCCTACCCATTCACACACAAACCTTCCTCCAATATCCTCCCTATTCATACACACACATTCCTACAATATACTCCCTATTCACACATAGGTTTCTCCAATATCCTCCCCATTCACACACAAACGTTCCTGCAATATCCTCCCAGTTCACACACAAATGTGTCTCTAATAACTTCCTAATTCCTTCAATATCCTTCCCATTCACACACACACATTCCTCCAATATCTTTCCCATTCACACACAAATGTACCTAAAATATCCTCCCTATTCATACACAAACATTCCTTCAATATCCTTCCAATTGACACACAAAAGTTCCTCCAATATCTTTCCCATTCACACACAAACATTCCACCAATATCCTCCTCATACATACACACCCATTCCTCCATAATCCTGCCCATTCACACGCAAACCATCCTCTCAAATCCTGCCCATTAACACATCAATGTTCCTCCATTATCCTCCCTATTCACATACACATGTTCCTTTAATGTCTTCCACATTCAAACACAAATAATCCTTCAATATCCTCAACATTCATACACAAATGTGCCTCCAATATCATCCCCATTCACACAGGTTTCTGCAATATCCTCCTCTTCAACAAAAGCACGTTCATTTAATATCCTCCCAATTCAAACACACGTTCCACCAATATACTCCCCATTCTCACAAACACATTCCTGCAATATCCCCATTTACAGAAAAACATGCCACCAATATCCTCCCCATTTACAGACAAAAGTTCCTACAAAAACCTCCCCATTCAAACATAAACATTCCTTCAATGTCCTCCCCTTTCACACACAACCATTTCTCCAATATCCTCTCCATTCACACACACATGTACCTCCAATATATCCCCCTTCTCACAAAAGCATATCTCCAATATCCTCCCCATTCTCACACAAATGTTCCTACAATATCCTCCCTATACACACACAAACGTTCTTCCAATATCCCCCATTCTCACTCACACGTTCCACCAATATCTTTACCATTCACACAAAAACAATCCTCCATATCCTCCCCAGTCACAAACACATGTTCCTCCCTTATCCTCCCCATTCATATACACACATTCCTCCAATATCATCCCCATTCTCACAAAAAACATATCTCCAATATCTTCCCCATGGACACACAGACATGACTCCAATATCCTACTCATTCACACACACACATTCCTCCATCATCCTCCCAGTTCACACACAAATGTTCCTCTAACAACTTCCCAATTCACACACACAAGTTCCTTCAATATCCTCCCCATTCTCACAAACATGTTCCTTCAATATCCTCCCAATTCACAAACATACATTTCTCCAATATCCTCCCCAATCAAACAGAAAAATTCCTTCCATATCCTCCCCATTCACACACACAAGTTTCTCCAATATCTTCCCCATTCACACACACAAACATTCCTCCAATATCCTCCCCATTCACACACACACTTTCCTTCAATATCCTCCCAGTTCACACACAAACGTTCCTCTAATAACTTCCCAATTCACACACACAAACACACATGTTCCTAAAATATCCTCCTTATTCTCACAAACACGTTCCTTCAATATCCTGCCAATTCACAAACAAACGTTCCTCCAATATCTCTCCATTCACACAAAAACATTCCTTCAATATCCTCCCTATTCACACACAAACGTGCCACAATATATTCCCCATTCACAACCACATGTTCCTCCATATCCTCCCCATTCATAAACAAAGGTTCCTAAAATACCTTCACCTTTCACACACAATCCTCCTATATCTCCCATTCACATGTACACACACGTTTCTCTAATATCCTACCCATTCACATACACACGTTCCTTTAATATCTTCCCCATTCACACACAAACAATCCTCCGATATCTTCCCCATTCACATACAAACGTTCCTCCAATATCCTCCCCTTTCACACACACACACGTTCATCAAATATCCTCCCCATTCAAACACACGTTCCACCAATATCCTCCCCATTATCACAAACATATTCCTCCAATATCATCCCCATTCACACACAAAGATTTCTCAAATATCCTCCCCTTTCACACACACACACATTCCTCCAATATCCTTCCCATTCACACACAAATGTTACTTCATATCTACCCCATTCTCACAAACATGTTCCTCCATATCCTCCCCATTCACACAAACATGTTCCTTCAATTTCATCCACATTCACACACAAATGTTGCTCCAATATCCTCCCCAATCAAGCAGAAACATTCCTTCAATATCTTTCCCATTCACACACACACACACACGTTTCTCCAATATCCTCCTCATTCACATACAACCCATCCTCCAAAATCATCCCTATTCACACACACACATACCTCCAATATCCTACACATTCACACACAAACCTTCCTCCAATATCTTCTCTATTCATGCACACACGTTCCTCCACTATCCTCCCCATTCACAAACATAGGTTCCTGCAATATCTCCCCCATTCACACACAAACGTTTTTGCAATATCCTCCTCATTCACACACAAACATTCCTCCAATATCTTCCCTATTCACACACACACACACACACATTCCTCCAATATCCTGCCCATTCACACACACACTTTCTCCTAGATACTGCTAAGCTAGCAGGAATAGCCAACACTCCAGAAAATAAGTTCAGGATCGAAAAAGATCTTGACAGTCTTGAACAATGGGCCCTATCCAACAATCAGACCACAACCTACATCTTGGTAAGCTAGAATAATGTGGGATAAAAAGCATGACCACCAAATGGATTTGTAACTGGCTGACAAAGTGCACTTAGTGTAATCTTTAATGGAACTACATCTACATGGAGCGAAGTAAGCAGTGAGATACACCAAAGTTCTCCTTTGAACCGAATACTCTTCAATATCTTTATAAATGATTTAGATGACAGAATAGAAGGGGACTTCATCAAATTAGCAGACAACACCCAGCTGGCAGGTATAGCTAACAACCCAGAAGATAGGCTCAAAATCCAGATTGATCTTGACAGACTTGAACACTGGGCCCTATCTAACAAAATGAAATTCAATATAGAGAAAAGTAAGGCTTTACACTTAGGCAAGATAAACAAAATGTACATGTACAGATTAGATGAAACTTGGCTCAATAGCAGTAACTGCAAGAGGGATGTTGGAGGCCTAGTGGACAATCATTTCAATATGAGCCAGCAGTGTGCTGCAGCTGCCAAAAAAAGTCAAAACTATCCTAGATTGCATTAATGGAGGGATAGAATCAAGAATCAACACTTCATGTAAAGTGTTAGTACCACTTTATAACATCTTGGTAAGATCACACTTTAAATACCACATCCAGTTTTGGTCACCACAATTTAAAAAATGCACAGAAGAACAACAAAGATGATTAGGGGGCTAGAGGTTAAAACAAGGAGAGAAGCAACCTAGAACTAAGGAAGAATCTCCTGATAATGAAAACAATAAACCAGTGGAACTCTGTGCCTTCAGAAGTTGCATGTGCTCTATCACTGGAGGATTTAAAAAAGAGAATGGACTGCCATTTGTCTGAAATGGTATAAGGTCTCCTGATTGAGCAAGGGGTTGGACTAGAAGGCATCCAAAGTCCCTTCCACCTCTAAAAAAGAATATATTAAAAAGCTGGTTTCCTCTTTTAATTCTATATGTGTGTACCTACAAAGACCTTGACATCTGAGATTTTAGAATAATAGTTAATGCGGGACAAGTTGACAAAGTAAAAAATCCCATTTATCCACTCATTTTTTTAAAAAAAAGGCTTGAAGTTGGTAATATATATTTTAAACTGATGTTTTACAAGTAGAAAGTTCAAACCAAGTTCTTGGATCACTAAATGAATTTCGTTGTGGGTAATTATTCCGTTGTCAGTTACAATGGCCAAAAGCTATGTATCTTGCTTGAAATGCAAATGGTTTAAGAAATGCCAGCACATTAAAATATGTAGGTTTACAATTTTATAGCATCTCAAAAAATATTTGCACATAGCTTTTGGGCAAAGATCATGCTGGCATAGCACTGAAGGCCAAAAACAGGAAAAGAAAGAAAAGAAAAGAAAGAAAAAGAAAAGAAATCAGAAAAAAGAATCAGGATAGAAATTGCTCTTGGGCACATATATTACAAAATGTGATAGGCATTTCCTTTGTTTAGCTCTGTCACTTGAATGGGCAATTCTCTTTATTCAAAGAAGAAGATAATATGATTCTTTTTCTATTATGTTGAACATTTTTGAAACCATCGGAAACAGAAAATTAATCTTTTTAAGGATTAACTGAAATTAAAGGAATGCAATTAAATGTTACTGAATTTTTTGTTGTAAAATTGTGATATGGTCATGAGCAGAGATGCTTTCAAAAAAAAGGTTCAAATAAAAATTATTGAAATTTATATGAAATTTTCAGATTCCAAAATAGCATGGCCATAGCCAACATGACATGATGGAGAGATGTAGCTTGATTTGAGCTAAGTTTGATTCTCAGTGACTACATGGATACATGCATGCAATTTTTATGGCAATAATATGGATGCCACTGTCGTTTGGGATTTTTCCCCTTAACTTTTTAATTTAGTCTTCAATCCTAAGATTCCCTAATAGTCTTCCAACCACATACTAATCAGTTTAGGTTCAGTACCAAGAAGAATCAGGTATGCCACTGAAATTCTACTTTTTAAGATAAGATAATCTTTATTGTCATTTTTTACTGTGGGCACAATTGTACACATCAAAAAATGAAATTTAGTTGCCCACTCTCAAAGTGAAACACATACGTGACACACACATAAAACATACTATATACAACATATGTATAGACCCACACCTCTACATATACATAACAATAAAATATTAAATACTGTCCATCTTGAATATATAATGGAAGGAGGAAGCCTGAGAGTTCACAAGGTTAATGCTGTACGGAATGAAACTATGGCTGAATCTGGATGTTCTGCTATGGATACCACAAAGCCTCCTCTCAGAAAGTAACAAGGAAATTAGGTTGTGAAGAGGATGAGTAGTGTCCCAGATAATCTTACGGATCCTGTTCAAACAACACTTCTGTGCTATGTCCTGGATGGGAGGGAGGGAACTGCCAATGATCTTTTCGGCCATCCTCACCATTCTCTGCACTGCCTTCCTGTCTGAAGCAGTGATGCTTCCAAACCACACTGTGATGCTGTATGACAGGATGCTGTCAATCATCCCCCTGAAGATAGTGGTCAGGACAGGGGAAGAAAGATGAGCTTTTCTCATGTGTCTCAGAAAGTGCAGGCGCTGCTGTGCCTGCTTCACCAGTTTCTCACTGTTGAGCAACCAAGCCAGCCTACTCGTTAGCTGCACACCCAGGAATTTGATGCTGGTAACCATATCCACAGGTGAATCATTAATGCACAGAGAAGTGTGGCTGTGCTTTGGTTTTTCTGGTATTTAAAACTAGGCTGTTTTCCTTACACCAGTTCACCAACCCCTCAACCTCCTTGTGGTAAGCTTCCACATTGTCATCATGTATAAGGCCCACTACCGTTTTATCTTCTGCGAACTTCACAATATGGTTGCTGGCAAACCTAGCACAACCAGTGCTTTTTTCTGAAGGAAAAAAAAAGGTGCCAAAACTCTCATCTTGTTAATCTTTTATTTATATAATTTTATTTATATATTTATTTATAAAATTTATATATATATATATATATATATATATATATATATATATATATATATATATATATATATATATATATATATATATATATATATATATATATATATATATATATATATATATTCAATTCTTAATGCATCTTTCAGGCATTCACCAAATAAACTAGAATTTGTTGTGAGCATCTCTTTAAATACAAATAGCTCATAAGCTAGACCTACCTATATTAGCTACCACATTATTGATGGCTTGTACATACAATTTTTAAGATATGATCACATTGGTTCAACTGAATGAGATGCTCCTATAACCCAAAATGCATGCTATTAATTCATCCCTGCTAAAATAGTTATTTTCATCAGACTTAGTTCATCATGAACTTAGAACACTTAAGTTCTGTTTTATCAAATTAATAGGGATGAAAAATTGTGGGATAGCTCCCCCATGTTTATATACTGCAGGTGGGTATAGTAAAGATGGAATGTTATTTTTTTTGTCTACTTGGGAAATGATGTCTTGCACTTTAATAGAGGAGGAGACAACTTTTTCATAAATAGTATGACATATATTGAGTTCCTTTTGGAAGGACTAGCAGTGGGAGATAGATGTCTAATACAAGTGCATATGCTGCCTTCAACATATATGTGCTTAATTGATGGAATCATGTTACTGACAAGATAATGAATTGCAAAGAAATTGTTATTAATACATAAGTTAAACATTTTGTTTCTATTTCTTTATAACTACTGATAAAAAATGGCCTGGCTATGTTCAAATTATACACACAAGAGAGCAGACTTAGGTGAGAGGGAAAGTGTTACAATTCAATCTATTTATGAATATGAATGAATATGTCCATAATTGCCCAGTGTATTTTAACAATGATATAGAACTGTGCTATGAGGACCTTACAATTTAAATTTCTTATTCTTGGGGAATTAATGACAGAAAGAAAATGCATTGAAAAAAGTAGATGCAAACGTAACATTAGATAAATATGAGAAAATATAGTTGCATATCCTTAAGTAATTTATGAAAAAAAATGCTTAAGATTACCACTTCAGATAGGCGTACAAAATCTGCAAGAATCCAGATAACTACTAAAATAGTAGCCATGAGACACAGTTCCTGGCTGAGGGAGTAAAGGAGACTATCTTTTAGAAAGCTCTCAGGGGCCATTGAGGACCACCTCCTGAGCTTGGAGCTAAGTAGGGTCAAATCTAGTTAGTGCTTGGATGGCTGACTGTCAGGAAATCTCAGAGATGTAGGATAGATTGGGGAGTTGGGGGTTGGGGGTAGGGACGTAAGGAAACTATAAAGGAGACAATGCAAGCCAGTTATATACTGTTGCAAAAATAGAGGCTACCCAGATGTCTCCATGAAATGAACAAGAGAGGACTTTAGCTGAAGAAAAGTTTACCTTGCTAATCCTGCATGGTTCTAAAATTAGATTGGGCTGATGTAATCATGCCCTGGCTCAAACTAACAGCCAGCACCAGCCTGCAACCCGCCTAAATGCAGGGATCCAGCGACGGACAGGCACGGCCAATGTCGTAATTCACAGGACCTTTAATGGGCCTCCCCCTCCCCCCAGGCCCTCTTCCTTCACACCTGCTGCTAAGCCATGGCTCGGGCGGCCTCGCCTGCCTCCTCTGAACTTTGCTCGCAGCCGACACTGCAGCAGAAGCTCCCTCTCTGGAAGGAGAACAAAGAAAGACCCTATTGGCTTTCGAAAGCCAGTAGAGGGAATAGTACAGCTTATGCAAAAGTTGAAAAAATCCCTCAAAAAAAGGTGCCGGAACACTGTTCTGAGTGTTCTATGAGAAAAAAAGCCCTGAGCACAACAGTCATGAGTCAACAGCGTGAACAGCAGTGGACTTAGGACGCAGCCCTGAGGAGAACCTGTGCTTAAGAAAATGGTATTAGAGGTGTTTGTTCCAGCTTGCATATATCATTAGAATGTTGTTATATGAGGGTAGAGATTTGTTCTCCAAGCTTGTGGCTTGGTTTCCAAATGTTTCATTACTAGGCTAGGTAACATCTTCAGCAGAATTTAGGAGATGTCAGTGTCGGTGTTCTTCTGCTTATAGGGATTCGTGTGGTCAGTGGGTCTTGTGGTGGGGAGGTCAGGTCAGGTGAGAGTCTTGTGATGGGTCTTGCAATGGGTCAGGTGTGGGTCACATGTTGTTGTATTGTGAGAAAAGAGTAGACTAAAGTAGAATGACTAATGGCTAAATATAGCAAGTTTCTTCTTACACTGAAAGCTAAATAGTAATAGTAATAACAATAACAATAACAATAATAATTTAATTTTTATACCGCCCTCCTCCCGAAGGACTCAGGGCAGTGTACAGGGCAATACAATAAAATACAATATATAAAAAATAAAAGAAATATTAAATACAATAGCCCAATTTAATAGATTAATACAAAATGTTAAAATACCCCTAAACCCATCAGACCAGGCCAGCTTGTTCAAATAAATATGTTTTTAGGTCATGTTGGAAGGAGCGAAGGTCGGGAGCTCCACCGGTAAACGGTTCCAAAGGTCTGGCGCGCCCACAGAGAACACCCTCCCCCTGGGGGCCGCCAGTTGACACTCTTTGACCGACGGCACCCTAAGGAGGCCCTCTCTGTGGGAGCGCACTGGACGAAGGGAAGTTGATGCCGGCAGCAGATACTCCCGTAAGTAACCCGGACCCATGCCATTTAGGGCTTTATAGGTCGTAACCAGCACCTTGAATCTTACCTGGAGGACAACTGGAAGCCAATGCAGCTCACTGAGTACAGTGTTTGTACAGTACAGTGTTTGTGTCAACTTCTAAACAACCCAGGATCTCAGTGCATTTCCACAACTACTTTGCCACTTACAAAACCTTCTGTCTCATGTGTGATTTTTTAAAATATTTTTAACTAAAACACAAAAGATGTATACAGTCTGAAGAGTATTTTATGATAATGAACAATGTTTAGTTTGATTTCTGGCCTTGGCTGAGTAACATATTTTAGATACTTTATGTGGTCTTCACTTTTCCATTTGTTGTGTTATTTATTTAGGCCATAATAAACAGCAATGCATATTTTTATGAAAAAATGAAACACTGTAGGAATGCAAATCCATGAATTAATTTCTATGAATTGTGTTCCCAGCCCCTAGATTGCCTACACTTTTGTAAAAAGTTACTTTGACCAAGGCATTGATTTAAAAACATTCCATTTATTTTGAAGCAATAGCAATAGCACTTAGACTTATATACTGCTTCACAGTGCTTTACAGCCCTCTCTATATTGTTTACATAGTCAGCATATTGCCCCCAACAATCTCGGTCCTCATTTTACTCACCTCGGAAGGATGGAAGGCTGAGTCAACCTTGAGCCAGTGAGAATTGAACTGCTAAACTGCAGGTAGCCGGCCATCAGGAGAAGTAGCCTGCAGTACTGCATTCTAACCACTGTGCCACCACGGCTCATACATATTTAACCAAAGTGGTCTACTAAGTCATTCCTAACTTATGCTGTTCACTGAAATAGCTCAGAGTGTAATTAATTTTGGATTCAACTAATTTTAATACAATGAATGAAAGTCAAATTAGCAAATTAGCATGACAATATAAGACATATAAGATAACCTGTCTTTCTGATGAAATGAAGCATTTGTTTACTTCATAAGCACCACTTGCAAGCAATGTCTTTTACTTTATTTATAAAATATATTAATGCTACTTGAGAATCCTTAAAATAGCTTGTAGTTATAAAGTATGAATACATAGAGAAAAGTTAAGGTATAATAAAAATCAAAACAAGTAGGCTCACATAATTGGTCCTCTTCAGTACGTTTGCAACATACGGGTTCTGTTATTTGTCTTGTGAGATTAACACACAGTTGGTATAAATCTCAGTCAAATCAAATACGACTTTGCTATATTTCTGTCATGCATCTTTTGAAAGTAATAACATTAAACTTAAAAGTTGCCAAACAACGCCTCTCAGTCATAATTTCAAACCGCAGAATTATGGCTAGTCAACTATAAAACAATATAATCCTTCAGTAGAAATAAGATTCATTGCCAAACATATAAAAGGATTAACACTTTGAAACAAAATTCCTTTCCTTCAATCTATCATTAGTATCAGGCACATTAGATCACTCATACAGGTTCTTTCATATTATGATTGTTATGTTTTTTCTAGTATTTAGTAACTTAGTTATGATTTTTTTAAGAATTATATTTAGTGGAACACAGATACTAAAAACTTTACAAAGAAGGAAATTCCAATTAATTTTGTTTTTAGCCTAGGCTTCCCTTAGCTACTTCAGCATTTTTAAACATAGCTTAATTATTCTACTGCAGGAAATCACAGGGTATTAAGGATGAGAATATTGGTGAAATTGTTTTTGCTTCAAATAAAATAATAACAGATATATGAAAATATTCCAGTTATTAAATTAAAAGCTAATGATACTTACATCTCACCTGCTCATCTGTATTCAGTAAGGCATACAAGGAAGAAAACAGATATTTTGTGTGTGTGAATTCATAAGGGCTTGAAGTAACTATGTATTTCAGAAGGACCACAGAAAAGACTAGACTTTTGCTAACTGTTCATAGGAATTAATTTATAAAATACCATAATCAAGATACATGGAAAGAAAGGCAGAGAAGATTGATGCACTGCTATTGAAGTATGAAAGGTTAGCAACATTCTGTAATGTTAACAATTACCTTTAATTGGACATTTTTATTGACTTTTATGATATTTCTATAAGAAGAATACTCTTAACTTTGAAATTCATGTCTAGTTAATTATTGGTTTCTTATTGGTATGGATTTTACAGTTTGGAATGCTTTGCTACTTTGAAGGAACCTACTTTTGCTAAACTGTAAATAAGTGTAGAAGAACTGTATTTTTGATAGGAATATGCAAGCACAGGTATCATGCAGATAATAAAGACCATTTTTTATATCCAAGGATGTTCCAATTCAAGTCTAATTCTTATTAACACTGTATGCATATAATCATGGTTATGCCACAGAAACATATTTTAATGACATTTTATTTGATTATATGGTTGTCTGATTCACAAGAATTGTGGCACAATTTACAATTTGAAGAATCATCAAAACAAGGAATGAAAATGAAATAAAAAATAATATAAGAAATGAACAAAATATAAAAACAACAGGATGATGTAACAACAGAAATAACAATAATAACTGCAGCAACTGCTACCAACCAACATGTATCTTATTCAAGGTTTGTGCATGAGCACACAGTACTGTCTGGCCTAATGCTTGGGCAAAAAGTAAGTTTTTGGTGCCTTGTAGAAGTATCTAAGAACATAAAGAGTCAGAGCACTCCAAACATTTGGCGGGGTGGGGGGGGGAGGAAATTATGTTCCATTGGGTAAACATCGCAACAGGCAATGTATGACCTCAGATCAATCCCAGGTGGTATTATTACCTGGAAAGGATATGAAGCAACTCTTATCTGATGGAACTCATGGGAAGACCAAAGACAATTATACAATTAGTATATGATTCCTCAAGTAACATAGTCCTGTGTCATGAAGGGCTTTATAGACATAACCAGCATTTTAAATTAAACATAAACCAGTGCTGTTATACAGGCAGACCAATATGCATCCATACGTATTCAGGCCACAATGCTGCTATTCTCCCCATGAGTACATTTTGATTTCCAGTCAAGGCATCCATGAAACAGAATATCCACCCATATAGAAATTGTCCTGCCTTTTCAGAATTTCGTGTTCAGTTTAGGGAAGTCTGAATACATGACTTAGAGCATGATACCAGAATATCTGTTCTACATGCCTGGATACCTATTACTTTCTAGTATGTTTTTCAAAATACATGGAGACATTATCCCTACATTAAATGCCCTTAACAATTGTATTAATAGCATGAGAAATCCCTACATATACATTTCCTAAGATTCTGTGGGTTTATGATCATAAGCATATATTTGATTCTTCAAAAGGTTTAACAACTATATTCTCATTTCAATCAACCCACACAGTCATTTTTCACTTTTATTTCTTCTTTTTTGGGTTTTTTTCTGCATCAGGGGCTCCTTTCTTCACAAGTATAACTTTTCTAGACTCTGTCAGGCTTTAATCACAACACTGCTTTAATCAAAGTCCTTTTATCAATATTTTAAGCAATTTCAGCTGACATCTGACTACCAATATAGCAAACTTTCATCTGTAAGTATTTTGAGCATCACTGCCATTAAGCATCAAGGCATCATACATTGTCGAAAACAGATTGTGCCATCCTATTATAACACAAAGAGTGTCACAGACACACATTAATATATTTTTTCTTTTATATCAGACTTCCTCTCCTTGTTCCCTCTCCCTCCCCCTGCCCAAGGTACTGTTTCTGCTCAAATTTCTTTAGAATAGCCTTACCTTTTGATCCTCAAATGTTTTAGGCTATAACTTTCCCATTCTAAATAATGTGGCCCAATGATAGGGACTAATTTGTGTATGAAAATATATGGAATGCCACAGGTTTTGGGAAGGCTATATTAGAAATTATTCCAGAAGTTTCTGTAATTTTCCTAAGCAAAATTCAAATGCTCAAATCCAGGAAAACTTTTCAAAGAACTTTTCAAGGAACTTTGCTGTGCTATTATTACAATTTGGCCCTGGGGAAAGTTTAACCTTCACAAATGTTTAAATAAAATAATCTATGAAACTATTGTGAAGATAGGGAATATTATATCATATCTTAACAAATTTGCATAGATTTGTCATAATATTTTTAAGAATACAGGTTGCCTTCATATTAATTGGATTTCAATCAACCTCTAAGAAACTATTCAGGAATCCACAGTGCCACAGGATTAAAGTAGAAACCACAGGAGACCAATATATATTCCAAATACTAGTGACATAAGAGTGATATAAAAGCTGGACACAACAGATGTTGGCTTAGCTTTTTGAAATCAATCTGCCAGGTAGGATCAGAGCCAACTCTGACTTAGCCAGGCAATTCACAAGAAGACTTTGGTTGCTGATGTTCATAGATTCAAAAAGGGGGAAAATAATATTCCCTTTATCCTGATAAGAAAAGTTATCCATTTTGACACATTGCTTAAAAACAAAATATTATACTTTACTAACTGGTGTGTATTATTCTTTTAATATTGCAGCTTATTGCTCAGCATTTTAAATACATTTTAAATTTAAAAATATTGTATAATTCTGGAAACACTGAATTATATATTAAAATATGTGCTATTTTTATTACCTGAGTGTAGGCACATTGATACATTTGCATTTGGTTTTGATGAACTGGACATAAAATATACAATTATTTGTTATTGTTAGTAAGTGATGGTTTTATTGCTTTGGATCAAAAATCAAAGGTTGGTATATGGAAATAGAAAAGGAACTAAGGATTGCTTTAAAAATAAATAATATTAATGTCAACACTGCTAACACTGGATGTTCCCGCTTTGACAACTGATGAAAATTTTTCTCTTCTCCTGTTCTATGTTTTTCTTACTTTTAGGAATCAGGTGCAGCAGGGAGGGGGGTTGGAATGAAAGCTCAGCTAGCCATAATGATAACACTGCTGTGGGAACCCAGGACAAGCTGATAATGTTTTGGTGAGCTGAGGAGGAAGTCCACACTTTTAACTAATTGGGGAGTGTGATTTATGACAATTTATTGAGGGTGGGAATTGTACTTTGTTACTTTGTATCTGGGGGGGAGGGGATTTTGTTTTGGGTTCAACTATGTAGTGCTGATACTTTGTTTCCCGAATAAAATGTTCTTTAAGGAAGAATTTTGCCTTGAAGTTCTTTTGATGGGTTTCATCTATCGGAACCATGACAATTAAAATGGATCAACTAGTTGCCGTTTTATTTTGTTGAAGATTACATTTTTATGGACACGTTTGTTTACTGGCTACACTCTGTGCTATAACATGGAGTTATGCCTGCAAATTATAATACCAGCTCATCCTACTGCCCTAACAGTGCTGACAAAGGTTACATTATCTTCAGACTCCTAATTATACACTTTCAATATACTGTCTTTAACCTCAGCTGTGGTGTTGGAATTTCAGTAGTTCTCTCTTGCCTGCATCACAGACCTAGAGCAGGAATGTCCAACCTTAGCAACTTTAAGACCTATTGACCAACTCCAGGAATTCCCTAGCCAGCTATAGGACTTCTGGGAGTTGAAGTCCAGAAGTCTTCAAGTTGCCAAGGTTGGACAACCCTGTCTAAATCATCCTATAATATATCATGCCTTAAAGATAAACATATCCTGTAAGAACAGAAAACACTAAGATTTCTATAACTTTAGTCTTAGTTTTTAAGATGATTAAGCATTCTGCCACAGGTGAGGTTTTTTTTGGGGGGTGGGGGGTTTGGAAATATGTATGTCCAGAAAACTGTATCTATTCATTAAATATTTTTGAGGTGAAGATGTTAACATTGCTTGGGTAGCATTTTCTTGAATTACTTAAGTGCTCTAAGAGGGTAAAAATATTTATTTGATTTAGACACCTTTTGACTCCAATCTGGGCAGCTTACAGCATAAAAGCAACAGAAAAAAATATACAAGAGAGAGAGAATACATAACAGTAAACATGTAAACAATGAAAATGGTATGCAGCCATCATTTCTTAAAGTACATAATGTTTTCCTTTATCAAAATCCTTTTTGAATTTTTGACTTCAAAGATTGTGATGTTAAGAGTCAAACTGGAATTGTTCACCTCAGAGTGAAAGAAAATTAAATGAATCCTTTTCATAAACTTTTCAATATTTGTATTCCTTAGTAAAGGGAAGGTCAACTCATTAGGATATTCATCAAAGGAGATTGGTGAAGAATAAATAGATTATGATACAGTAATATTTGCTGTATACTGTATATGCTTCCACATACCTCAAAAAGTTTCATGAATCACACATGCCACTCTGAAAAAACTATGTCTCTTACATTACTTTCATATTGAGTAGGCAGTAAGTGATAGATCATGGTACATTGCTGAACATGGGCAAATTGTTCATAAAATAAACATTCTACTACCATAAAATTTCTACAGGGTCATGTTGTTATTCATTCTCCTTCACAGAGTCTGAAGATTTTTTTTTTTAAAAAACAACTAAGCAATATATTCTGTAGGCTGTAGTTTGATGCAGTCGGGCACCCATACCACTATTAAATTTTTTCATTAAGAAAAAAATGCTCAACAACTTAGGAGGACAGTGCACTGTTTGACCTTTTCAATGGATCAAATCCTCTCCCCCCAAATCATCATTCATCATATTCTGAAATTTATTTGAAAAACTAGGTATTTAAATTGCACTAAAAAGGTACTGGAAGATCATATATTTTGCAGGGACAAACTAAAGAATTACCTGTTAAAGAAGATTATTAATACTCTATTGCACTATTAAGAGTAGTATGTATACATGCAACCTTTGTAAACACTATCCAAATAAACTGAGATAGCTTATTTATATATTATATATAACTTAATTTGCATGAAGTTTAATGGATGTGCATTTCTCTTCATGTCTCCATGTAATTCTCATTCATTTTGGCTGTCTGAAAGACTTAACCAGTGTTTTTCAGCACTCTCATCTCTGATTATGATTGCTGAAGATTAAAAAAATGTCTATCTCTGTCATCTCTGTTTCTATCTCCATCTTTATCTTTCTCTCACACACACCTACTTTCTTGTGGTTTCTGAACAATCAAATGCAGAACACTGAATTCTGAATACTTTTTTCTCTAGTTCATAATTTATTAACTGATTATGTGGCAGATTTAACAGAAATAACTCATTATGATTTTCATAATATAAACTATTTTTAAAATGACTAAAATACATTGGCTATTAAAAATACAAGCACCTGCAATAGTGATAAATGTAATGATTACTCACAAAGTCTACAGAAAAATTCTTAACAATATGGGCAGACCAACAATGAAGTTCAAATATAATTTTAAGAGGAAATGTATATCATAACACCAAGGTATACAACAGTAAACCATTGCCTAGGAGTTCTGACCCTTCATATATGATGAAAGTACATGAGGACCATTAAAAGATGTTGATATGAAGTCCACATTGGATGGCCAAATCTATTCCAAAAAGGTGATCCTATTAGTACAATAGTATCAAACCATATTGTTAGCATTTATTTGCAATACAACATGACACTCTCATGAACTCATACTGTCTGGCATCACTTATTTCCTGGTCCTATCTTCAGAAGCAAGGGCAAGAGTTCAGGAAGCAGCCAATATAATGCAGGTGTAATGCCCATGAAAGTTAGGCAGGTGCTATGGGTCAAGCACCTGATGGGAAAAGGCATGGAGGTACAAAAAAGAGTAGGGAGGTGAGGAAGGGACATGAGAGGACCGCAGGGACAGGCAGTTTAGATCAATTAACACATTGAAATAGAAGCAGAGTTTGTAAAGGAAAGCAAGGTTTGGACACAATGAGTTTACTGGTAACTGAGTAGGAGATGTAGACCCCAGTCAATTAGTTGCTGGAGAAACAAAAGTACTGATGTAAAATCCTAGAAGTACTGATGTAAAACGTCAATCTTTCCAGTTAGGCTGTATTAGGGGACATAGTCCACAGAATGCCTTTAAAGGCTAGGATAAACCTGACTGCATTTTCACAAGGAATGTCAGTTTCTTTATAACCCTTCTTCTTTTATGGGCTTAAATCATGTTTTTCTATTTGCTATTGTGTACTTCTCTTCAAGAATGTAACAGGAATCAGGAACAAACATAAAATATGGAGCATGAAACTGGATGCCAAATATGCTTCCAGCAACTGGATGGCAGCTCATGCAGAGTTTAAATTTCTTCCCTGATAAGCATAAACAACTACAGCTTGCCTCTTGCAGCTGGTGCCAATGAAGAGCCATCCAGTTGGCTTGTGGAGATAGCAGCTTGTTGCATAATTAATTGCAAGGCTCTCGTGCTATCAGAATTCAGGGTCTTTATACAGGAAGACTATTATATGCCCAAATATGGAAGGGTTTGGCATGGCCCATCATCAAAGAATGGTTGGTGAAATTCACAGAACTTGCTGAGATATCCAAACTGACTTCTTGAATTAGAGAAAGATCTTTATTGACACTCACCAATGACGGGAAACCCTTATGGACTTTCTGCATTAAAAATGATGTTGTGATTTACAGTTTTAATTATTATAAAAATAGGTTATATTCTAACTCACATAGTGTGCTGTTACAACCTTTACTTTTTACTTTATTTTTTAAGGAGTCTTTTCAATGTTGGCACCCCCTAAAATTTGGCACTCTTAGGCTGGTGTCTACTCAGCATTATTCTAGGATTGATCCTGGATCCAGCTTTATTCAGGATCAGCTTGGCCTGCATCATACAGACAAATCTTTCATTGTAGAGATTTGTTTCTATGATATCAGCCAAGCTGAGACAGAAAGAAGGTGGATATCTTACATTCATTCCTGTAGGAATACATAGCAGACTTTTTAAGATAGCTCTAACAATAACTTTGCTGTCCTGAATAGTCCATTTGCTGACAAAGCATAAACAGGTGAAACTCGAAAAATTAGAATATCGTGCAAAAGTTCATTTATTTCAGTAATGCAACTTAAAAGGGGAAACTAATGTATGAGATAGACTCATTTCATGCAAAGCAAGATAGTTCAAGCCGTAATTTGTCATAATTGTGATGATTATGGCGTACAGCTCATGAAAACCCCAAATCCACAATCTCAGAAAATTAGAATATTGTGAAAAGGTGCAATATTCTAGGCTCAAAGTGTCCCACTCTAATCAGCTAATTAAGCCATAACACCTGCAAAGGGTTCCTGAGCCTTTAAATGGTCTCTCAGTCTGGTTCAGTAGGAATCACAATCATAGGGAAGACTGCTGACCTGACAGTTATGCAGAAAACCCTCATTGACACCCTCCATAAGGAGGGAAAGCCTCAAAAGGTAATTGTAAAAGAAGTTGGATGTTCCCAAAGTGCTGTATTAAAGCACATTAATAGAAAGTTATGTGGAAGGGAAAAGTGTGGAAGAAAAAGGTGCACAAGCACCAGGGATGACCGCAGCCTGGAGAGGATTGTCAGGAAAATTCCATTCAAAAGTGTTGGGGACTTTCACAAGGAGTGGACTGAGCCTGGTCAGTGCATCAAGAGCCACCACACACAGACGAATCCTGGACATGGGCTTCAAATGTTGTATTCCTTTTGTCAAGCCGCTCCTGAACAACAAACAATGTCAGAAGCAGCTTACCTGGGCTAAAGAAAAACAGACCTGGTCTGTTGCTCAGTGGTCCAAAGTCCAACTTTTGCATCTCATTTGTAAACCAAGGATCCAGAGTCTGGAGGAACAATGGAGAGGCACACACTGCAAGATGCTTGAAGTCTAGTGTGAAGTTTCCACAGTCTGTGTTGATTTGGGGAGCCATCTGCTGGTGTTGGTCCACTGGTTGGTCCACAGTCATCTGCTGGTGTTGGTCCACTGTGCTTCATTAAGTCCAGGGTCAATGCAGCCGTTCACCAGGAGATTTTGGAGCACTTCATGCTTCCTTCCACAGACGAGCTTTATGGGGATGCTGACTTCATTTTCCAGCAGGACTTGGCACCTGCCCACACTGCCAAAAGCACCAAAACCTGGTTCAATGACTGTGGGATTACTGTGCTTGATTGGCCAGCAAACTCACCTGACCTGAACCCCATAGAGAATCTATGGGGCATTGCCAAGAAAAAGATGAGAGACATGAGACCGAACAATGCAGAAGAGCTGAAGGCCGCTATTGAAGCATCCTGGTCTTCCATAACACCTCAGCAGTGCCACAGGCTGATAGCTTCCATGCCATGCCGCATTGAGGCAGTAATTGCTGCAAAAGGGGCCCAAACCAAGTACTGAGTACATATGCATGCTTATACTTTTCAGAGGTCCGATATTGTTCTATGTACACTCCTTGTTTTATTGATTGCATGTAATATTCTAATTTTCTGAGATTGTGGATTTGGGGTTTTCATGAGTTGTACGCCATAATCATCACAATTATGACAAATCACGGCTTGAACTATCTTGCTTTGCATGTAATGAGTCTATCTCATACTGTATATTAGTTTCCCCTTTTAAGTTGCATTACTGAAATAAATGAACTTTTGCACAATATTCTAATTTTTTGAGTTTCACCTGTATTTAATGTTTGAGAAATATGCAATGTATTTACATTTATTTAGAGCAGTTTGGATGTTGTTTTCAAAGATAAAGAAAAAAAAACATATATAATATCAGCTCTGCATTTTAGCAATGACAGAAAACTTTGACAATCAAGAGCAGATAAAAAAACATGTCAGAGAATTTAATCATGTATTTCAAAGTAGACTTAAGAACATACATTTTAGGACCAAGATAAAATATGAATGTTTAATTTGCCATCTTTTTTTCTTATCACAAGTGTTTCTGATTCCAGTGCTAATAACCTAGTTGATGCAGATAGCTAACAGTGCTAGTCTTAAAAAGAATCTGAACTAACTTTTGTTGCAAGAAGAAACTGTTAATTAGCTTTTCATTTTGAGAACGACTAAATGGAGCCTTGCCATTATCTATGCAAAGGTCAACATGTCTTCATCAGTACTCACAGAACTGAGAAAAAGGATGAATGGGAAAAAGTTTCCGTAAGCAATTTCCTTAAGGAGCCAAGGCATCTCTTCCTCTAGGCTTAGCACAAAATCTCTGATGATGTGATAATGAAGGTATGAGACTGCAGAAACTGAAATTTTCTGAAAACAACTTTTCAATCTTTTTTTAGATAACTGCAAGAACATATTCTCAGTTGGATGAATTGCCCATCCATTCATATAATTTATACCACTCACTGCACCTGCAACCTCCACAAACCACACTTCATAGAATATTTTTCTATTCTCATGAGCAGGTATGTGGGAGATTCCATTAAAAAAAAAGAAGCAAGAAAGTCAAGGAGGGAGATCGTTCTTTATATTTTGCTCTTTTTGTGGACCAAAACCAATATAATACTAAAGCAAAAAATCTTTAGTATTACTTAGTATTATTTTCTTTCTTGCTTGCTGTATTTTTTTAGACATCTCCTAAATACCTTCTCATGAGAATACAGGCAGTCCTTGACTTAAAACAGTTCATTTAGTGACCATTCAAAGTTAAGGTAAAGGTAAAGGTTCCCCTGCACATACGTGATAGTTGTTTCCGACTCTAGGGGCCGGTGCTCATCTCCGTTTCAAAGCTGAAGAGCCAGCGCTTGTCCAATAACGTCTCCATGGTCATGTGGCCGGCATGACTAGATGCCAAAGGCGCACGGAACGCTGTTATCTTTCCACCGTCGTGGTCCCTATGTTTCTACTTGCATTTTTACGTGCTTTCGAACTGCTAGGTTGGCAGAAGCTGGGATTAGTAACAGGCGCTCACTCTGTTACGCGGCACTCGGGATTCAACCTGCCAAACTGCCGACCTTCTGATCGACAAGCTCAGCGTCCTAACCCACTGAGCCACCGCGTCCCTTCAAAGTTACACCGCAATGAAAAAAGTGACCTTTGACTGTTTTTCACACTTACAACCATTGCAATATCTTTACAGTCTTATGATTAGAATTTGGATGCTTGGCAAAAGACTCATATTTATGACAGTTGCAGTATCCTGTTGTCATGTGATGACCTTTTGTGAACTTCTTACAACCAGAGTCAATGGGGAAGCCAGATTCATTTAAAAACTGTCTTATTAATTTAACAATTGCAGTGATTCACTTAACAACTTTGGTACAAAAGGTTGTAAAATTGGGCAAAATTCACTTAACAAATGTTGCACTTAGCAACAAAAGTGGGCTCAATTCTGGTCCTAAACTGAGGACTATCTATAGTAGAATATTCTATGAAGTGTGGTATGTGAAAGTTACAGATGCAGACATTTGTCTAAATTGTATGAGTAGATGGGCAATTCACCCAATTGAGAATATGTTCTTGCAGTTATCTAAAAAAGATTGAAAAGTTGTTTTCAGAACATTTCAGTTTTCATAGTCTCATAACTTCATGTTTGCATCATCAGAGATGACAACTGCTGAATCTGTATTTACTTGACATGTTTTCTAGATAGGAACTTTCACTAAAAAAATCATTCTGGAAATGAAACAGAAAGCTAAAAAGAACTTGTTATATTCTCCACAAAAAGTCTTTTCTACCTCCTCCTGTCTTAAAGGCTCCCAAAGGGAATTTTCAGAAATTGCCTTCAACTGATTTCTAGATCAGATATGCTTTTATAACTTAGAAATAAAGCTCTTTAGATCATTAAAGGTGTAGGAGGGCAGAAAAATGCTTTAGTTTAACTAAAAAAAGTTCTGTAGAATTAAATTACCTCAAAACTTCCAATTCACTCTAATGAAGTCATTCTGAGATAAGTGATAACTCAACTTCAAACCAAGGAAAACTGGATACAGTGATGTTGGGAATTAACATTTGAATTGAGAATATGTCTTAATCATGATATACAGGTGTACAGTATATGTATATGTATAAAAAATCTAATTCTCTTGTGTGTCTTCCTCAATCTTAGATTTGGGACTTCAAGGGTTTAGCACAGTATCTTAGCTTTTCTTAAGTCTGAATATTTTGTACAGAGTTCTGATGTGGATCCTGGTATCTGTTGGAGTCACTCTTCCAGCTTAGGTATCACTGTCCTGAGTGTACTCATCCACTACTGGGGCCACTTTGGACTTTACTTTCAATATCCCCTCTAGTTCCTCCTTCAGGTGCTGGTATTTTTCCAGTTTTTCATATTCCTTCTACCTCATGCCACTGTCACTTAGCACTTCTACAATATGTGTATCATAATTGCTGTTTTCTGGTCTACTGTTATGATGCCTGATTCATCTGCCAGAATCTCCCTGCCTTTCTGTATAACTACAACAATTATGGATAACATTATCAATTTGCAGTTTGTGCACAATTGTTTGTAGTTATGACATTTTTGCAATGTCTAGTTAATGTGAGGGAAATCAGAATATCTGCAGAAATTAGCATGTGCCATGTTTTATAGAAAGTGAAAGTTTCTTACAGAAAACCCAAATTTAATTTAATACACCAAAGGGATGCCAAGTAATTCTTCAGTATAATTTTTATCTTTATTTCCTACATCCATAACTGGTTAGAAAATACTGTAGTAGGCTGCACATAATATGAAATAGAGGTGGTCCTCAACTTACTCCTATTTATTTAACTATAGAGTGGAGTTATGATGGCCTCAGAAAAGGAGCTTTACAACCTGTAAAGCACTTCCCAAAAATAAAGTTGTCAGCTGCTTCCTTGGTGAGGTACAGAAATCTAGCTGAAATCCTGAAGATTTCACATCTGTTTGTGACAGTTTTCTTCTGGGAATGGAGGAGAACTGAACTCCTTCAGCAGGGTAGAGACACAGAGTCAAAATCTGAAAAACATTTCAGCTCCATTCCTGTACCCTGATGAAGAAGTTCGGTTCTGCTCCACTGATAGATCAAATCTGAACTCCTTTGGTAGGCAGTTCTTTCAGCCAGCCCAATAGATGAGAAGGAGCTGAAATCCAAACAAGGAGAGGACCTGTGTCTCTTTGTTCAAGGACTGAAAATTATGTTTCACTTTTTTCAGGGAAGATTTTCAACTACTTAGAGGGGCAGTGCAGTAAGGAAAAAAGCACTGAGGGTGGGTGGCTGGAGAAAGCCCTGAAAAGCATAACACTGGCCATTTTCAGGGACTGAAAATCATGCTTTGATTTCAGCAGGGAGGATGTTCAGCTTCTGAATGGAATCTCAGAAGTTCTTATCCACCCACCCTCCCGGAATGCTGTGCTGCTTACTCAGAACTCCGTCTGCTTAAACACCCACAAGCTTACTTATCAACCGCAACCAGGAGTGCCATAATTACAGTCAATAAGGGAAGCAGTCATATGGATGTTTTGCTTAATGACTGTTTCACTCAACAACTGAGATTACGGTCCCAATCATGATAATAAATCAAGGACTACTTGTAAGGTGAATGTTAAATGTTGTTTATACAAGCTGAACTACAAAAACAAATCATAATAAAAGATTTTGCAAAATGAAGATAGAAATACAAATTAGATTTAATTGCTTAACTTATCTCATAAACATTATAAAAATAGCAATAAAAATGGTAAAGACCTTGAAAATGTTTTTATTGGAGTTAAGCTTACTAATGTCTGCATATTACAATTTAACTATGAACACTGATCAGTAAAAACGTTTTGCGTCTCTTACAATTAGAGATGATAAAACCGTTAAAGGAACTGTTCCAGACAATCCAGAGGGGGGGAAAGGTGCCACCGTCTTGGAGAACAGCTTTTATCTCTTTGATTCCGAAGGAAGACCAGGATGCTACTTTAGTTAAAAATTACAGACCGATATCGCTTTTAAATACAGATTATAAGATATTTGCTAAGGTTTTGGCTAATAGACTGATGAGGGTTCTGCAACAGGTGATTCATGGGGACCAAACGGGGTTTATTAGTGGAAGACAAATGAAAACTAATGTGAGACATATAGTTGATGTGTTAGAGTTTTTGGAAAGGCACAACTAGATCTCTGCTGCGCTAATCTTTTTAGATGCTGAAAAGGCTTTTGATCAATTGAACTGGCAATTTTTGTTGAAAGTTTTAGACAAAATGGATTTTGGGGAAAATTTTTTACAACCGATTAGGGCATTATACCAAAAACAAACTGCCCGAATTATAGTTAACAATAGTTTGACAACAGTATGTAATATTGAGAAGGGCACAAGGCAAGGGTGTCCGCTATCGCCCTTGTTATTTATATTAACATTAGAGATATTATTGGTTAAGATTCGGAATTCGGAAAAAATTAAGGGGATACAAGTTGGAGATCAGGATTACAGATTGAGAGCATTTGCAGATGATCTGGTTGTTACAGTGACCCAGCCAGAGAACTCTGTTGTGGACCTGATGGAGATAATAACACAATATGGGAAGGTTTCTGGATTTAAAGTAAATATACAGAAAACTAAAATTTTGGCTAGAAATATGACAGTTTCGCAGAAGGCTCTCCTAGAAGGATTAACTGGATTTGAGATTGTTAAAAGGGTTAAATATTTGGGGGTGATTTTGTCGCCCTCTAATACAAAGCTATATAAAAATAATTATGAAAAGTTATGGGGGAAAATTCAAAAAGAACTGGAGAGTTGGGAAAAATTGCAATTGTCTTTGTTGGGACGGATTGCAGCAGTGAAAATGAATGTCCTGCCCAAATTTTTATTCTTATTTCAAATGATACCGATTCTTAAGAAAGACTCTAACTTGGAGGAATGGCAGCGTGGTATCAATAAATTTGTGTGGGCAGGGAAAAAGCCACGAGTTAAACTTAAGATTATGCAGGATACTCGTGAGAGAGGTGGCCTTAAAATGCCTAATTTTAAATTATATTATGAAGCTGCTGCACTAGTAGGAATAAGTGATTGGATTAATTTGACACAATCGAGGTTATTAAATCTTGAGGGCCATGATCTGTTGTTTGGCTGGCATGCATATTTGTTGTATGATAAGAAGGTAGATACTGTGTTTAGGATGCATATTTTAAGACAGGCATTGCTGAGAGTTTGGAAGAAGTATAGACATAAGTTAAGCAGCAAGATACCATTGTGGGCAATCCCAAAACACGCAATAGAAAATATACATGCTGGTTTCAAACATGATGAGACTACTTACAAGGAAATTTTAAGTTTGGAAAGGAATATTTGGTGCTTGAAATCATATAGTTTCTTGCGAGAAGAGAAGGTTGTTCAGACTTGGTTTCAATATATTCAGTTACAGGCCAGGTGGAAAGAAGACCAAAAAAATGGATTTGCAACGACTGATGAAAATTTGATAAAGCAAATTAGAAATCAAGGACCAGCACATATTAAACGGATATATCTTGCATTGATAGAGATCGATTCAGAAACAGAGCTTGTTAAGGATTGTATGATAAAATGGGCCCAAAACATTCAGGAAGTTATTACAATGGATACGTGGGAAAAGATCTGGGTGAGGAATGTAAAATTCACTCAAGCTCAAAGTCTAAGAGAGAACTTTTACAAAATGTTTTATAGATGGCATCTAGATCCTAAAAAGCTTGCAAGTATGTATCCGAATTATCAGCCTAAATGTTGGAGGTGTGGTGATGAAGAGGCAACATATTTTCACATATGGTGGACATGTAAAAAGGTCAAGGCTTTTTGGATAAAAGTCTGGTGGAATATGCAGAAGATTTTTAAACAGAGGATAAAGTTTTGTCCACAATTTTTTTTGTTGGGAATAATTGTTGACGCTACAGTTGTGGACTCTAAGTTGATGTTGAATTTAGTTACGGCAGCAAGACTTTTGATAGGTCAATATTGGAAGAAAGAGGAACTGCCGACTATACAAGAGTGGATTTTAAAGGTTTCCGACTTGGCAGAGATGGCGAAGATTTCGGCCTATTTGAAAGATTACTCGCAAGAACATTATATTATGGAATGGAGAAAATGGATTGAGTTTATCCAGAATAAGTATAGGGTCAAGAAGTTTTATCTAGCATTTGAATAAGTCTTCTTTCGTTTTCTTTTTTCTTTTTTTATTTTGTCTTCTATATATATTTAATAATGCTAAGTTTTGTTTGATCCTATATAAGTTAGAGAGTGATGGATTTTAGAATTTATAGTTGTTAGTATATGGTTGTTTATGATTGCTTTTATATATATATATACCTTGTATTTAGCTCTGGGAAGTCCGGGGGGGGAGGGGGGTTGGGGGGAGGGGGGGGAGGAGGGAGGGGGGAGGGGGGGAAAGGGGGGAGGTAGGGAGGGGAGGAGGGAGGGGGAAGGGGGTTTTTTAAAGGAAAACTGTATTTTTAAAACTTTTCAATAAAAAAATAAAAAAAAAAACGTTTTGCGTCTGGTCTAGTAGGTATACCGAAACTGTTGTTCTCTATTCCCCATGGACAACTAGAATCAAATTCAAGGATCTATGTTAACCTTATCATGAAGAAAACAGTACATTCTTAGGCAGCACATACATAATATTCTTAATTTATTTATTTAAGGTTTTTTTACCACATTCTTCTAAAATATACATATTATTTGTCTAAAGCAATTAGACATACAATCACTTACATCCAAAATATCCATAGTCTAAAGGCTAAATAAATTACCTACCAAGCCAGGAACATTTTTACCAAAATAAAACTATTTAGACTAATGAAAGAAGTATCTTCTAGGAGATTGTTGTAGCCTAACATTTGCTTTATTTTCCAAAACAAATTTGCTTTTGGCTATGATGGCTAAGAATAAAGTTCCAACATGGATGACTGGAAGAGGCATTAGTTTGGGAAATCCAATTCAACATTTACATATATTGCTATTTAATTTTTATTTTACAATTTCATCCCAAATAATTTACCAAGATATATTGTATTGAAAATCACTTAGTTTGTTATTGTAGTTTCATTAATTTTTATGGAAGTATTACATATTTCAACACTCACTGTACCTGTATCTTTATATCTGTATCTGTACTGCTACCAATTTAATTGTTCACATTTTGAAAGAAAATAATAAGGAACATAGGCCATGATTACTATGCAGTTGATGGAGAAAATATATGAACAATGGGAAATATTGTCCAGTTAAAATCTTAAGACAAAAAGTATTTTTATATGAAAACCAAAGTAGTCATCACATTATAGCCTATACTTGTGACTCAAACTGAAAGAACTTAATGGGTAATTTAAGTGTTTTTGCAATTTGTTATCAATAGCATTATTGACAGTTGAATTCTTTTGTTCTAAGCTCTAAATAAAAATATTTTCCATTTTGTGGATATCCTTATATTAAAACAGATGAACAACCAAATGATGTGTGATATTAGTTACAGACTTTGTTCATGAGTGCCAAATGTTTTTTTTCCATAAATAATCGGTTTGAATTTGACTTAGTCCACATTAAGATTTTAGTATATATGTCTAACGTAGGATTCTTTAACCTTTTGTTCTTCATCCAGATTCCTAAACTACTTTTTTTTTCATTTAAAGTTCCCATAAAAGCAAATGGAAGATAGACAGCCAATTGCCATCTTCCAAAATCTTGTCTGATTTAATATGCAATAATTCAACTTCCTTCGTTTTTAGGAGAAAATTGCATTTAAAACTGTAAAAGCTATTTCTAGATCTTAAAATCTGACCACTTTTAATGGAATTCAGCTTTCATGACTATAAATGACCGTAATGATCATAAAGCCATTCAAGCTTTTAAAATACAGCCATTGTATTTGACTTATTGACCTCACATGGAAATGCAGATTTCTGCTGCTGTATAAGGGACTTCTCAGACTGGGTTCTAGCCCTTATTTTATTAACTAGAAAATCAACAGTTCTCTTACAGTTTGAATTTGCTAGATTATTTTCCTATTTCTTATTCATAAAGAAGGAGAAAAGCTGTTCAGCTTGGTACTGTACATATTTGCTCAGAAGGGATCCTACTGAGTTTTGCATATTAACTTCCAGGCTGATTTTGATCTCTGATTCAAAATCCCAACAAAATAAATTCCTATATGCCACTTTTTTCATAACATACAGATAAGCACATGTAAAAATTCTCATCTGCTTTCAACAACACTTCAAAATTCATAGAACTGTATGAGATTGTGATTTTGAGTCCAAAAGCAACAACATAAGAGAATTCCACTTTTATTTTGTGTGCTTTCAGATATTATGTTATTGCCATGTTAATGTACAGTAGTGAGGGAACAAAGTATACATGATGCCACTCTTGGAGTCCAAAACATATCTAAAGTTTGTGTCTGAAATACATTAGTGATTTAAGGAATGGCTAAGCAAATTTTATATTGGACACCTACAGGGAATTGTTTCCCAGGATGGGCCAGGAGCTGGCCACTTTCTCATGAACATTCCACTTACCTGGCTCCTTGTTTGTAGGAATCTAGGCTGACAATGATCCAGAGCAACAATCCAAATTACAGGAGTACTGCTCTAATTGTGGGAAGTGATTGTTTTGGAGAATGCTGGATATCTCAGGGAAGAAGCAGCCTTGCTCATCATTTGTAAGGAATTTATTAAGTCTTCATTGCAATATTATTGTATATATAATTGCCTTGTTTTTCCTGTTGAGCTATGGAAGATTCACAATAGATTTGCCAAATGAAATGGGGGGAATATTGTCCAATATCTGGCACATATGGGTACTGATAGCAAAATTTTATGTAGATGACAGAAAGATAGTGTAAAACAAAAGCTATTGTTAGAGGTATATAATTTTTCATAAATGCTTTGTTATGAGAGGAAAGCACAATTAATCATCAATGATAGCAAAGACTTAGCATATTATAAGTGTTATATAGACTTAACTGGTCTAGAATCCAGCTTCAAATTTTCTTACCTTTATATTGACATTACCGACATGGAAAATCAACTTGAAACTATTCTGTAAAATCTATTGAGAAATCCACCAAACATAAGCAAACACAGAACAATAGATGATCTAATATTTCATAATTGTTTACTCTATGACTCATTATTAGGGTAATGAAAAATTCATGGTAAAATGTACAGCAAGACATTCCAGACGGTCTTCATGGAATGGTTTATATTAGGACACAAACAAAATAATCAAATGGAAACAGAAGAAAACCATTTAATCCCAGAATATTCCTTTCAAAAAAGGAATAAAATTGCAATAATATTCAGATATGCACTAATTGAATAGTGCTAATCAGGAATGAATGCATGGCTTTTCTGACTAGTATTAAGAGAAAGGGATAAAAAAGACTAGCTAATTTAGCTCTCTGTTCAGTTCTCTTTAATTCTGTCCTGCTTTATTTTTTCTACTGTTTCATTTTACTTTTTCTTTTTACTTCATCTCTCTCATTAACCCTTTTTCTGCTGATCTGAACATACAAATGTATTTGAGATTAAAGAATAAGCCATTTTTATGTCTTGTTAACTAATAGATAGATCATCTCTGTTTGACTTGAAATGAAAGCCATGTTGATTCGCTGTAATTATCTCTCAGTAGCATGTGCAGGAACTGTGAATTATATTAAAGGGACAATTGTATTGGAACCTTGAATCAATTAACATATGCAATTCTTAAAATGCATCCTGTTGTTTTCTCTGCTTAGTCTTCCCACCAAGGATGAAGATCACACATAGGCTTAAATTTTGCTTGACTAATATAAAAAGCCCTGTATTGGCTCAGAAGGCAAATAGCTTAAATATTATGAATAGATTAATGTTGAAAGAGAAGAGAATAATAAAAAAAGATTTGAAAGAAAGTGTGAATGGTGATATGCATAAGTTAAATTAATGAGTCAAAGATTTTAACAGCTACAAAAGAAGTTTCCAGAAAACAGAAAGGTAGATAGTTCCACTTTCAAAT